>NC_058508.1:22818962-22961462 GCF_020382885.2 Scatophagus argus
AACATGACTGTGGGTGTGTACCTGTGCGACTGTGTGTGTCCACAGTCTGGCTGAAATTCGGACGACGGCACTGGAGCCCCGCCCCAACGTCATGGCATCACACACAATCCTGACACACCCTGTCTCACTGCTGCTGCAGTTCTACACACACACACACACACACACACGTAATTCACAAAATGAATGATTACTGGAACTGTGGTCATATACAGTAGTAATACTGTTGTTGTATATATTTACCACATGAACAGTTTGACGTTGTAAGTTTGTCTCCTGCTGGATCAACTGAGAAAGTACAGGAACACTGGAGGAATTAGCAAGCAGCTGCAGAGAGAAAGAAAGACAGGTCAGAGAGAGAGAGACGGGTCAGGAACATACAGACAGACAGGTAACAGACAGGTTGTGTACCTTGAATGGGTCTATCTGCGATGCGTTCAGGGTTCTGCAGATCAGTGATTCTTCAGGGGCAGTGGAGAAAACATAGAGCAAGAAGTGATGTCGCCAGGTGGAAGGGAAGTCCACTGTCAGCCGGGCATTGACCGCACTGGGACCCTGGTTCCTCAACTGCAAATAAATCAGTTTTATTATATTAGTGTGTGGACTTGAATGTGGCATTATGGTCGGCACCATGTTGGTTTTCTCGATCTGGTGTGTTCTGGTGTGTGTAAAACCAGAGGAGTCTCGCCCTGCTGAACAGTAGAAGTGAGACAAACTATATCCAGTCCAGATCCTTCTCTCACCTGCACCAGCATCATCAGACCCTTCACACCTACAACCGAGTACACAAAGGACTAGAGGACAACATTGAACATCTTTATTCACTGGTGTACTAAGAGTCAGCGGTCGGGCTGCTGATGTGACGCAGCACATCATATTTCCTGTGGGACAGGACTGATGTCACCAACATCAGCTGTTGACTGATTTGACTCATTCGTAAGATAAAAAATACTGAATTGTGAATAAATCACACAATACAAAAAAAGCAAGAGTGTCAGGATTGCTGTTCCCCCTCACCAACTGAACTAGCTGTTGTCCTCTGTGCTCAGGTTTGCCTCCCCGTTTCTGCCCACCTGCCCAGATCCTGCCCTGATTCATCTCTGGACTGCCCTACCTGGAAAGCTGTCTTGGATTCTCTGTTCTTTGGGATCTGTGAACAATTGCTGAGACCCCCTCACCTGTCAGTAAGAACTCAGGCCACCCTGTTTATGTTACCTGGCATTTTGATTCTTTTTGTTTTGCTACTTTTAATTGAGTAAAGACTCTGTTAGAACTTTTACTTCTTGGAGTGTGTGGCCTGCTTATCTTGGGTCCAAACCTGTATTTGAACATTACATAGAGGGTAGTGAAGAAAATGAGGACAGGCGTTAGCGTCATGAAAAGCACCCTGTGTTTCACCTCGTAAACATGTTCCACCAGTGGCCCCAGGTCCTTCAAACTCCCAGGATGCACTGCAGGCTGCCAGTCAGGGAGGGGCATGACCACCTCTGGAGGGGAGGAGCCTCTGGAAAAACAATGAGATGTCGTCACATCCTTCGACATCATGTCCGGTGAGACCATCAACTCTCAGCTCAGACATCAGATTAGCTTTACCCTCTGATCTCCAGCGTTGCCTCTGCTTTCACCAGAACCTCCACCATGACCTCATTACTGTTGGGGTTCACTGAGTTCTTACTGTCAGACAGACAGACAGAGCGGTCAAACACCAGCTGTTAAATAAACCAAGATGAGACAGACAGGCAGCAAGACAGGCAGTACCTCCTGATTCTGAGGTTGAAGGTGATGTGACTCTCGACCTCTTCCAGGTGGCTGACACTGAACAGAAGACCTGCCTGCAGCTGCACACAGACAGTCAGAAAGACAGATGGATGGAAGGATGGACAGACAGACAGGCAGACTGTCAGATGTATGTGTGTAGTTGGTGTTTCAGGGTTTTAAAAGATGTCCAGAGAAGAAACTAAAGCTCAGATTTATTCAGAATGTCCTCTGGGAGACCAGCCAGCCAATCAGAAGCCCAGCACAGAGAACTGTGTGTCCATCCTCCTGTTGCTACCTGCATTTTCAATTTGTACATGAAAAACTGAGAGGAAATGCTGCAAATCATGAAAACTACCAGAAATGTTAGATTTCATCATGTTGCCCTACGGTTTTGTTGGTCTGACCTTTGACTGGAGCGCTTAGTGACAAAGTCAACTCATCAGTGTCCTCTTCTTCTATTGGACAATCAACTGCACGAGCTGTTTGTCTTGTCAGCTCAGTCATCCAGATGTTTTTTCATTTGTTAAACTTGCCTCAAGTTTGGATAAGAGTTTCAAAAATCCATTGGCTGAGTGGGCGGAGCCAGCAGGACAAACACTCCTGCTGTTTTTGTGTCTGTGGTCAGCAGCCAGCAGATTTAAACAAACATTCAGTTGTGTTTCATTGGGATGATTTTGCCAAATTTGGTTAAAAATATTTCTTACCACATGTTCACATTGTCATTGTCATTTCATACACCAGTATTGTAAGTATGTGTGTATGCATGTGTGTGTGTGTGTGTGTGTGTATTACTGTATGTCCTTGTCTCAGGGGGTTTCCAAGATCACAGACTACAACGACAGTCTGATTCTCTTTCTTCTGAACACACACCAGTCTCTTAACACCCTACAGACAACAAAGAAAACCGAATAACTTTGTGTGTGTGTGTGTGTGTGTGTATATGTCTCTGTGTGTGGGTGCACACATGTGTGTCACCTGGCTGCTCTGGAAGTGTGTGTGTTCAGGAATTTGGACCACCAGCTCGGTCTCATACGCCCCCTCGCCATCATTCTCTGCTGACACTGACAACATCACTGACTGATCCTCACCGACCAACACACTGTCTGACAGGCTGAAACACACGCACGCACGCGCGCGCACACACACACCCACACACACACACACACACACACAAAACTCCACACGTTCACTCAGTGCAATCAAAAGAGTCCAGTTGTTGGTTAAGTTTATTGATAATGCAGTTGTTGACTCACGGCTCAGCTCTCAGTTTCAGGTCAGGAACACAGATGTTGTCATCACCACAGTCGAGAATAATCCTGGTCTACACACACACACGCACACACACACACACACACACACACACACACACACAGAGCACCCTATGTTGTCCAGGTGATTCAAAACATTTTGATTTCTGTACTGAACAGCAAATGTTAACTGGCCTTCAATTACTGTCAAACTCAGATAAAACAAATGCAGTAGTAGTAGTTTGATAAATAGTTTGATTTCCGGCTCAGTGACAAGCTGTATTATTCTGCAGGAAGCAAACTGTTGGTGTGTGATGATGTAGTTCAATCTACACTGCACTCTGAAATGTCTCCATGCAGTCTGTCCGTCTGCCCTCAGGTTCAGGACTGTGGACAGCTTTAGGGCGTGATGGTGTTCATGGTATTAGAAAGATGGCCAGTTATTGTTAGAGAGAACAGCACTGCTTTGCAAACCATTTTGCTGTAGATTTATTATGTGACATTTTAAATACCCCAGGATCATTTAGACCTCAGAAATCATCATATTGAGAATGAGATCAAAACAAGCTCTTAAATTTTATGTTCCACAGAGGCGGAATAGACGGTGGCCATGTTGCAGTGTTTGTGCTGTGTATGTATGTGACAGGTATCACACTGTATGTGTTTTAAAATCACAAACATACTATGAACACAGCTGGAACTGCTGTCATGTGGTCATCCTGTACTAATAAAGGTTGACTGAAAATGAACAATCATAAACACAATAATAAACATGTGTGTCACACTCACTTGCGCACTAGCATGTGTCTGTCCGTACAGCAAAGCATGCTGGGTAGAGTTGAGGAGGCTGACATTGACAGCGATGAAGATCGGACTCAACTTATCACGAACATCCTCCTCAGACTACACGCACACACACACACACACACACACACACACACACACACACACACACACACACAAACACAAACTCAGGTGTGACTCTGATTGTCTGATTTCCTTCTTCATGTGTTTTTTTGCTCACTCACCCTCAGGAAGGCAGTCTGATTGACACAGGCCACGCCCTCCTCCCTCTGAACCATCAGCTTCATCATATCCTGTGACTGACTGCTTGACAACAGCAGAGTCCGCCTTGCCATTGGCTGTTTCAGCCTGTCCATCTGTAGCTCCAGCGACAATGCTGCCCCAGCCAATCAGCAGGGAGACAACAACAGGGAACAACATAATGGTGCATTCCTTTTGTACTTGCAAGTTGTTTTCTGAGTTGTTTTCAATCTTCCAAAGCTGGAAGTGACAAATTGAACGCCACCCGAAGTCAGAATTTCAACTCGTCAGCTCAGTTGATCTCAGAGGAAACCGAGTTCACAAACCAAGATGGCTGCCCAGAGCGTCAGCTGTCAATAAAAGCTGTGGTTTTGTGTGTTTTTCGCACTTTTGTCTTTTTGTGTTGAATATACACAATAGTGTCTTACTGCTGCCTATACGCACACATCTATGGTCTTGTTAGGCGTGAAATACAGCAAACGTGTTCTATGTCTATGAACTGGTTCTGGGTGTTGTTATAACAACAATGGCTGAATAACGTTACACATGAGCTGACTAGTGTTGTGGCAAACAGAATGCATCCAACTTATGAGTTACGACTTACTAGTACAAATGAAACACAGCATAAGTCTAAGATTTAAGATGACTACAAATGTGAGGTGTTGTTTACCTGTCTCCTGTGGGATTCTGTGACCAGACACATGGACACACATCTGCACAACAAAACTGTAGACATACAAACAACATTTCTTCTTTAAGTGTCATTAATGAAAATATTTTTTATTTCATTCATCCACAAAACTTTAGTTTTGAACTTCTCAGTGACTTCAAGAATCCTCTAAAGGACTCTGGAACTTGAATCTCACGAATGACATCAGCCGCTTTTAAACGATCCTGAAAATTTAGAAAAGGCCTGAGGAATCTCTTTTAATTAGCTTACAATTCCTGTCAATTGTCATGAAAGTAAGCAACCCAAAACTCTGAACACAAAAAAAGATTTCAAAAGATTTTTAAATGCCTTCATGGAACACTAGAGGCCCAAACCCAAGTTTTCTGTCAGTCGCAATGGATCTCTGCTTTCTATGTGAGTATCTTAGAATCCATGTTGAGCAACCCAAAACTTTAAAATACTAGTTTGCTGTGTCATGTAATTAATTTATTCAGTCTTTTTTTCTTTGACATCTGGTCGGTTAGTTAGTTAGTTACCAGGACACAGGTGTGTTTTCCCGATGACACAGCTTCACCTCTGGATTCAGGAAGTCTGGCAGCAGAGAGACAGAAACTAGGGACCGAATCACTGTTCTGGATCTGAACACAAAAACACACATGGAATTTTGGTCATTTTATCATCATGTAATGTTACAGCACTAGCAAAGCTGAAGTTCACTTGTTATTGCCAGCTTGTGATCTGTAGGTGAAGGATCAGGTCAGTTTACCTTTTAGAGAGTTCTGCGTTAATGTGATGCTCATTTGATATAAAATTAGACAAATGTATGCTGCGTGTTACACTGCCAGACGTAAAATGTGACTGCTTATTATAAAAAGGGCCTGGGTCTTTGTGGGTCCACCTGAGACCTGGCCCAGGACCTGATTAGGTTTCTTTAGAGTTAGTGGCCTCCTACCTGTAAACAAAAGCTTGGTCTGCAGCCCATGCGCCAATCAGCAGATCTGCAAACAGGAGGCGACATTGATTATTGATTACTGATTGCTGATCTGCACTAATGCATACCTGAGCATACCTGGGTATCCATTCCCGTCTACGTCTGTCCCGCCTCTCAGAGTAAAGCCGAAAGCCATTCTGCTGGTGGGCACTGGGCTGCCAATCACCTGGGAGGGAGTGGCTGACAGACCGTTACTGTTGCCAAGGTAAATAAATACCTGGCCCTGACCACTGTCACCTGACCAGGGAGCACCAACAGCAACATCTGCAGGAAGTCACATGGTAGTATTGTTGTTAGCAGTATTAACTACTATCATTAGCCTCATTAGCATTACTGACTGCAGTGGAGCTGTTAAAACACAGCAGTTTTGTTCACTGGGTTTTAATGAAGGTCAGTTAAACACAACAACAAAGACTGTGTGAAACAGCTTTTTCATTTTGGTCCTGCTAAATTTTGTTGACAAAGCTAGCAGTTTGTCAGCCATTTTGGATTTCACACAATAAACATCAGCTCAACACTCTAACAGTCTGACTGGTTCACTGGTTACCGTGGTAACCGTCCATGTCCAGGTCACCCAGCACAGCGATGCTCGAGCCAAACCGACCATACGGAGAAAAGCCGATCAGTGATTGGTCAGGACGGGAGGAGAAAGAGGCGTGTCTTCTCTGCAGGTACAAAACCACCTTAAATGAAAAGAGAAAAGTAACAGTTGTGTTAAACTGCCTCTGAGCAGCCTGTTAACGTGCTGACTGAGATTTGGATGGGTGGAGTGGGACATGTTTCAGTCCCGCATTAAACATAAAATAACATGGAAACATTTCTTTGTACTTTATCACACAAAATGGTGTTGAAAAACACAGGGACAGCCGTGGCCTAGAGGCTGGAGAAGGTTGCTGGTTCGATTCCCCCACCGGACGGGCAGGAAAAATTTGAGTGTGGTGGAGTGATAATGTCCCCACCCTCCATTAGCCGGCTGATGTGCTCTTGAGCAAGGCACTTAACCCCCAACATATGCTCCCCTTGCTGCTTGATGCAGCCCACTGCTCCTGTGTGTGTTTCAATCAGTGATGGGTTAAATGCAGAGAAGTAATTTCCCAGCTTGGGATTAATAAAGCAACTTAAATTAAAAATTAATTAAATCAAATAAACACTGTGGGCAAAAAAGTTTCTGAAGACATAAAAAAATAAAAACTTTTTCAGCCAAGTAACGGGTTTCAGACTGACAAACACAGAGACAAAGGGAAGTAAACGGTGGACAACACATTGAACAACAGCTGGATAACAGCTAGACTCAGCTGACTGATATGAACTCAGACTGAATCAAACAGATTAAAGTGTGTGCTGTGATGTGAGACCTGTCCTCTCTCCTGCAGCTGCTCCATCACTCTGCCCATGAAGAGAGGAGCTCCAATCAACACGTCATCTAACCTGCACACAGAAACACAGCTGTGAAATGAGCACAGATTCAATACCCCCATCTGTCTGTCTGCACTCACCCGTCGCTGTTGATGTCAGCTACAGCCACACTGTGTCCAAAATATGACGCCACCTACAGGAGACACCACAGCATCAGATTAACATCCAAACGGTGTTGGTTTTCACATCAGTAGATTTGGGATGTCATCATGCTGTAACCTGAGTTCCCTGGAAGCTGTGGTAGACAATGAGTGAGCCACTGCTCCTGCCGTCGTAGATCTTCACCTGTGAACACACTCGCAGACTGATCACAGCAGAAGGCTACAGGGTGAATAAACCACACAGATGAGTGGGATAAACAGAAAGTCTTACTGTTCCTGCTGTGTTTCTGTCATTTGGAACACCAACAAGATAATCTGACAGACAAACACAGTAATTAATCAGCTGTGTTTGATTCTACATGTGTCTCATCATCATCTCATCATGATCAGTAATCAGATTTGTTTTGATTACAATGACATAATAACCTGGTGTGGAGTCTCCGGTCAGCAGACCACTGGCCACAGAGTAACCTGGCAGACACACAGAACCACATTTTGTTTTTTGTATAAATTTATCACCTACATCATTCTTTAAATCAATTAAAATTAACAACAGAGCGGCTGAATAAATTCAGGTTACAGTACATGCAGGTACGTGACCATCACCTGCTGAAGAGAAATTTGTCTCAGAGTTCACCAAAGATCAGAGATTAGTTGATTATTATTATTAATCTCTTATAAATCAATTCTAAGATTAAAATTTGTTGTTTTCAGATTTCTTATGTTCGTATGTTATTCTGTTCTATTCTGTTCTGTTCTGTTCTATTCATAACTAGTGATGAATCAGTATCACTGTGTTCTCAATGCATCCTGAGAAATGTAGCAACTGCTGAAAGAAGTGGGAGCTTAGAGGTTCGTAAGTGTTTTTTTTATAAATTCAGCACAAGTGCCTTTCAAAATAAAAGCCTTCCACCTCAATTTTACTCACCGCGGTAAAGGTCATAATCTCCCCTCTCATCTGTTTGGCTGATGCCAACTACATAATGGATAGCATCATTACTTCGCCCACTGTTGATGATGTCACTCACCCCCACTGTGATGACCTGACCTGCAATCAACATGGTGGTCATCAGTGGTGATGTTAACAGTGAAGTCATCAGTTACCTGTCATTTCAGCAAATAGGTGGAGTGTGAGTGAGTGCAGAAAACATTTCACTCCTCTATGGGCTCTGACCTCATCATCATCCCCTGGGCTCAGAGTGAGGATATTAACCCCCCCACCCAAAGCCTGCACTGACTCCAGATGGTTGGTCCCCTCGTAGGTACCTCAAGATTCATTTAATTCATCCATAAAACCATCACAGCACTCACATCCCCAGCAACAAACACTGATTACAAAAAACAAAATAAATACACAAGTGGAAAATGTTAGCTACTGAACACCTGAATGAAGATGGCACTGTGCAAGTGGCTGGCTGTTACAGCAGCTCCTAGTCTTCTGCTCTTTTTCTGAAAGCACTTTTCAAATACTCTTAAGTACTTATTTTTTACATTCATCTCATATTTATAACTTAATAATATTTTTTCTTCTTTGCACTGCGGAGACCAAAGTAGCATTACTGGTTTTGATTAGGTCGCACAGCCATGGCCCTGTTGTTCATAGTAGGTCTCAACTGTTCTGCGGTCTGTAACACAGCAGCGCTGGCCCAGGAGAGACCTGATATCCCTCGAGGGCTGAGGAGGAGGAAACGGAGAAGCCGTGCCATAGCTCGATGCTGTGCCAAGAGGAGACGGTAAGATAAGATACAATAAGATAAGGACTTTATTGATCCTGCAGGAAATTGCTGTACAGACCTGTTCTCCTGTCAGTCGTCGGTGGGAATGTACGAGTTAATGGTGTTGACCCGGCACTAGAGGGAATACCGGGAGTGTAGCGTTTTGCTGTTTATGGAGACATGGCTAACCAGACTACGAGATCAATAATATTACTTTGGAGGACTTCCACGTTCCACCAGACAGGACAAATGAGAGCAGTAAGAGAAAAAGAGGAGGGTTGGCAGTATTTGTGAACAATAGATGGTCTAACTCCATGCACATCATAATTAAGGAGCAGATCTGCTGTAGGGACACTGAAGTGCTGGTCGTTAGCATGAGGACTGCATAAGCTTCTTTCTGGAGAACATTGTGTCAACCAGGACTGTGTGGTGTTTTTCTCCAACAACAAACCATGGATCATCCCTGATGTAAAGACCCTCCTCAAGGAGAAAAACTGGGTCTTTAAGTGAAAGGAACAAAGGGGAGCTGAAGGCTGTTAAGATGGAGCTGAGATCAGGAGGGGAAAGGAAGAAGTTGGAGAAGCAGCTGCAGCAGAACAACATCAGCGAGGTCTGGAAAGGCCTATAAACCATCAGGCCACAAGCATATGGACTCCCAGGCTGAAGTGAGGACCTGAAGTGGGTGAATGATCTAAACCTAGAGACCTGATATTGACATCTCACCTCATGAACACTCTGGAGAGGCTGGTCCTTGTACACCTTAGCCATTTGGTGAGCCCACTGATGGACCCACTCCAGTTTGCCTGCTAACCTGGCATTAGGGTGGATGACACAATCATCTTCCTCCTGCGCAGGACCCTCTCTCACCTGGACAAGCCTGGGAGCACTGTCAGAATCATGATCTTTGATTTCTCCAGTGCTTTCAACACCACACAGCTTCTGCTGCTGAGGGACAAGCTGGAGCACTCAGAGATGGACCAGTACCTTGCAACATGGCTACTGGGCTACCTCACTAACCGCCAACAGTAACTGAGGGCACAGAAGTGCGTGTCTGACATGGTGGTCTGCAGCACAGGTGTTGCGCAGGAAACAGTCCTGACCAATGAACTGTCACCTGCAAAAGTTCTTTGATGACTCTGCCATTGTTGGCCTCATAACTGAGGAGAACGATGCACAATACAGTGAACTGATTCAGGACTTTGTGGACTGGTGCCAGTGGCACCACCTCCAGATCACCACAGGAAAACAGAGGAGCTGTTGATGGATTTCGGCAGGTGTGCACACTCAACCCCAACACCAATGAACATCCAGGGAATGAACACTGAGATAGTGAACTCTTATGAGTACCTGGATGTTCGTCTAAACAGCAAACTGGACTGGACAGACAACTCCACTGCACTGTACAGCAGCATCTCTCCTGCAGACAGGAAGAGACCAGGCAAAATCATCAGGAAGGCCAGCTCGTTCCTCAGGGGCCCCCTTGATCCAGTGCAGGTGGTGGGAGAGAGAAGTCTGGTAGCCAAGCTGTCCTCTCTGCTGGAGAAGACTCCCACCGCCTGCATGATACTCTGACAGCACTGGGCAGCTCCTTCAGTGGAAGGCTGCTTCCCCCCAAGTGTGTGAAGGAGGGTCACCGCAGGTCCTTTGTCCCTGCTGCTGTGAGACCCCATGAGTCCACCACAAACTGAACCTCAATAGGCCGTGTGCAATAATCCCCTTTTCCCTATGCAATCCAGTAACTTTTCACTGTTAATAATGTAAATAATTATGAAACACGTAAGTATTGTGTGCTTTTTGTATAGTTTCTTTTTTATAAAAAGAACATTTAGTGTGAATATTACTTATTTACTTTGTATATTTTATTATTAGTACCTTTATTTGCTATCCCTGTGCTGCTGTGAGCAGTAATGTGAATTTCCCCTCTGGGGAAATTTCTATTTTCTTATTTCTATTTCTTTTGAAAGATGAAAGTGACATATTTTGTCATTGGAGGGAACTCACTCCAACAAAATTCGTGCTCTGCATTTAACCCACCCAAGTGACATGCACACACACACAGCAAACCCGGGGCAGTGGGCGACCGCGTGCAAGGGTACCTCAGCCATGGACACCGGTACGGGGAATCGAACCAGCGACCCACCGGTTACAGGTCCGACACCCTAACCGCTGATCCACGACTGTGTGCTCAGAGACTGAGACAGAGATTCATTTCCCTAACACAATAATCTCTATGTGAAAATAATCCCTGTTACCACTGTGTTCTCTAGTGGTGTGTGTCTCTGTGTGTGTGAGACTGTGACTGTGTGTGTGTGTGTGTGTGTGTGCATGCATGCACGTGCCCACCAAGTACACCTACAATAAGTGTAAGTGTTGTTAATTTAAAATCTATACCATTCCAAATGGTACAAGCTGTTCTGAAGCATCCTAATTACCCTGATTTATTGGGAACAGCTGTTTTAATCAACTCAACGGGTGAAAAACAGCAGCTCTGCAGTTGGTTCGTGGACAGTCATGGCTAAGATAAAGGAGCTCACTGAGGAGCTATGACCGCACATTGTGGCTGCTCACAAGTCAGGAAAGGGCTATAAGGCCATATCTAAATGTTTTCAGACCAAGGAGGATGCCACTTCTCCAAATAAAGCACACAAAAGCCTGCATGGCCTTTGCAAATGCTCAACTGGACAAAGAAGAAGACTTCTGGTCTTCTGTTTTATAGTCAGATGATACAAAATTTGAATTGTTTGGCTACAATGATGTATCCTTCATTTAGTGTGAAAAAGGAGAAGCCTTCAACCCTAAGAACACCATCCCCACTGTCAGACATGGTGGTGGGAATCTAATGCTTTGGGGGTGTTTTTCAGCCAATGGACCAGGGAACCTAATCACCGTAAACAGCACCATGAAAAAAGAGCAATACATCAAGATTCTCAACAACATCAAGCAGTCTGTAGAGAAACTTGGCCTTGGGCACCAGTGGACATTGCAGCATGACAACGACCCGAAACACACAGCAAAAGTGGTGAAGAAATGGTTAGTGGACAAAAACATTAACGTTTTGTAGTGGCCCAGCCAGAGTCCTGACCTGAATCCAATTGAGAATATGTGGAGGGAGCTAAAGATCAGGGTGATGGCAAGGAGACCCTCCAACCTGAAAGAGTTGGACCTCATCGCTAAAGATGAATGGGTAAAAACACCAGTGGAGACATGCAAAAAGCTGGTCAGCAATTATAGGAAACGTTTGATTGCTGTAATAGCCAATAAAGGCTTTTCTATTGATTATTGAGAAGGGTATGAATAATTTTGGACATGCCACTTTTTGTTCAAATGTAAATAAAAGCTGAGAATTATTTTTTTACACAATGATGCCTCTTGTACACTGTCTTATCTTGTCATTTCCAAAGATAAAACTTTCTGGTTGAATAATAATAACTTTTAGTCAAAATTGGTATGAGGTATGAATAATTTCGGGCTTGACTGTATGTGGTGTAACCACCTGGTGTTATTCAGATGTAATGCATATAATCAACCAACAGATGTCTCCACTCACCCTGGAAATAAAAGCTTCCTGGAGCACCCAACAACAGCCGTCCCTCCTACAGCAAATGCACACACACAGAGGAAGTGCTATGATGTGTTCAAGTCACATTTCTTCTTGTTAATGTAAATCAAACAAACATGGCCCTCTCACATCAGTCTGATAAATTAAAACACAATGTATTAACCCTGAGGTGACTGAACCTTTACACACATCTTGAGATGTCTGAAGACCTTGGCTACTAATACCTCACCTTGGTAACGTCAACGCTGAAGCCAACCTCACAGTAGCGCTGGTCGTTTCCTAGGCAACAAGAAAGAGAGAGACTCCTCTGTAAAGGTGTACATTAAGTTATGTTGTAGTTTACATAATCTGAAGTGCTCCTCTCAGAAATGTTGCTATACATCAGGTGACATACAATGCAGGAAACAACAAGAATGTCGGTGATTGGCTGACATGTCTGTGGTGTTTGATGAGACTGAAGACATGAAGGAAGTTAAAACAAACACCTCAATAACACCTGATGTAACCTCAGTTCTGTGAATCAGTATGAGTGTAGTGAGACCCCGAACCCCCGAGCAAGCAGACAGTGGCAAGGAAAAACTCCCTTTTAACAGGAAGAAAACTTGAGCAGGACCCGACCCACAAGGGAAAACTATCTTGCTGATAGCTGGCTGGGTGAAGGAGGGGGAGAAGAGGAAGAATGCTTTGTGCTGAACCACCACAAACAGCCAATGAACGGAGAGTGTTAATCATCTCTACCTCACTCTGTGATCTTGGCTGAACTTTCATCTTGATTCTACACTGTGATATTTTACATACCTCAGGTGTGCAATCAGTGCAGTATTGTGTCATGTGCAGGTGAACGTTTCTGGCACTCTTACTGTTGTGCATGCGTTTGTAATCGTCCTCCATCATAATTCCTCTGCAGGGGGAGAAGGAAGTGGAGCGTCCTGCCCTTTGGTCCAAGAGGAGGCAGTTTCCCACAGGTGTTTTCCCTGACTCCATCCTTCCCCTCTGAACATTCCAGTGATAAAGTGGAGCACACGCCTGACAGGTAATCACACACTCAGTCACATGGTGGACTGGTTTTATTGCTGCATTGTGGGTCAAACCGTCTGTGAAACATCACATTATCTCAAAGAATCACAAAACTATCTGGATCCTGCCTCACTTCTCCATACCTGTATTTTCTCCTCACCTGTCTCCTCAGCTGTCTCCTCTCCCTCACCTGTCTTTGCTCCTCAGCTGTCTCTTCACCTCACCTGCCTCCTCACCTGAGCAAATCATCTACCCACTGGTAGTCTATGAAATGTTTTTTTCCTTGATGTAATATAGTCAGTGGATTAGCTGCTTGACCAACCAATGAGGTGTCCATGTCTGATCTCACCAGTAAGTGTGTGTTGCTGACAGATCGAACTGAAGCTCCAAACCACTGGTGACTCTTAAACGTGTAAAAGAAGAGCTCAGAGCTGCTGTAGTTCTCGTCACCTGTGACAGATACAACACACAGACAGGAAGTTCATGTCCATCACACACACACACAGGAGGCAAAGAGTCCTATTGAGAAGCTCACCTTCCAAGTCAAAGTTGATAATGTCACAGGCCCTGCCTCCAGGTGACCAGGGGCAGAGAAACACTCCCCCTCCCTCCATCACTCCTGACTGGGTGGTGTTGGCTTTGGGAGCTCCAATCACAACGTAAGACCTGCAGAGGACACAGAACATTCATAAAGTGTCAAGGACCCAGAACCTTCTCAAGGACCTCAGAATATCTTCAAGGACCTCAGAATGTCTTCAAGGACCCAGAACCTCCTAAAACCCAGAACATTTTCAAGGACATTGAACCTTCTTAAGGATCTTAGATTGTCTTCAAGGAACTCAGAAAATCTTCAAGGACTGAAGATAAACTTAGAAGAACAAGAAATTTAGAAAAAAAGACCTAAGACTTCTTTAAAGAAACCCCAAAATATCTTAATAAGAACTTCAGAGTTTCTTCAAGGAAGCTCCATTAGTCAGAGGTTAATTACCCCATCAGATCCCAGATCCATTTTAGGTCTAGGTTCTCAAGTCATTTTAGAAAAAGTAACCCGTGTGCAATATCTGCAATGTAACACTGAGCATTTGTAGGTATTGCCTTCATTTAAAGGTTTGTGGCACCTAACACCTGAGTCTCCTGTGTAACCTGGAAGCTCCTTTGGGTTAAGGGTTAATTAAAGTTTTCTTACGTGTTATTGAAGGTGTGAAAGTCCACAGAGAATCCAAACAAACTTCCTGATGGTCCGCTGAACACCACAGCTTCATCCAACAGGTTCAGACCCACACACACAATCACACACAGACACAGCAGCTCACACACACACCTGAATGCACTCATCACACCTGTCTGTCTGACATGCACCTGTCTCTCAAGCCTACATGCAAACTGAAGCAGTTTTGAGTCGCCCTTGTATATTATCCCTCCAATAACACTGTGTGTGTGTGTGACAGCTGATTGACAGCTGGCTGTGACAGTTTAACCACACTGTGCTTCTGTTTCCTGTTGATAGGTGCTAAAAAATAAAACCCTGTTTATCTGCTGCTCTGGAATTTTAATTTGTCCTCTTGTGTTTGTGGTGAGTTCAGGGATGTCTCTCATGTCTGTTTATTTTACAGCTGTAAAAGCTTCAGACATTCAAAGACATTTAAAACTCATCTGCTGTGTTACACAGCTGAGATGAAGTTGGGAAACTGAACTTGGACCAACCTGTAGTTCACACAAAATCTAAACTTCATCTAGATGACGTAGAAAATGCTAGTAGTGAATTTATACAAAGACTCCATACATCAGAAATCAGTGTTTAAATATACTCTTTTTGCCACTGACTGCAATAGTTTACATGAGGGCAGAATTAAAATGTTGTCAAAAATTAATTTTTTGAAATAAAATTGTGAACTTTCACACACTTCATGCGCCATGATCTTGATCTCTCCTCAGTAGCTGGTGCCACTTCAGTTTATGTGTGCATGTGGACACGTAGTTGTGGGGACAAAAAATCTGCTTACAGTCACATTGTGATGACCTTATGTGGACAAAATGCAAGTCTCTCCAACATAAATCATTAAATATTAGGATGGACTACAGTGTGTGTTCATAGTGATGAAGAAACATCAGTGATGTGGTGATATGTTCACTTAACTGTAAAATATTGATTTTGAAAGCTCAGTATGTCTCCTGCATATTGCTTATCATGTTTATCGCATTTTGGAAAAGAGCTCTTCGTTTTTTATTTAGCTAACCCAAAATTTAGAACAAATGAAATGAAATGCGACCAAAGTACATTTAACAAAACATAGAGACAGTAATCATGTTGTTTAGAATTGTACTTAAAATCTAATAATGATGACTTTAATCGTCATAATCTGATTCTACCTTGATTATATATCAAATCATCTTTTTCACAGAAGTCTAAATTTAAAAGAAAACAGAATAAGTTTTGTAACTTTATTTTGAAAAGAAGCCTGAAACTTGGTGTGCTCAGTTGGGGGGCCAGGACAGGTAAGGAAGCTGTGGTGTCAAGTAGGTGATCTGCTGGTGGAGGACGAGACTTACAGCCACCAGGTGACCCAAACTGATGGCAAGGCGAGACACCAGAACTGCCAGGTCCACATCAGTTGTTGCCAAAACAACCAGGACCACTGGGGGGGGTAACCAACATTTCCATGGCAACTGCCTGGTGGAACTGGACACCAGTGGAAACCTAAAGAGGAAAAATAATGTGGTCATCCTGCTAGACTGTAAGGACTCACCTACTCATCGTGTTCTGTTGAGACTCACCTGGTTGAGAGCAGGAGTCACATCTTCAGACAGTCTCACTCTCACTCCCTAACAGCTGACCAGTTACATACAGTGCTGCCTTCCACAGGCGGAGACTCAGGGTCAGGACGATCCCAGAACCTACAAGTGAGAAAGGTACAAGTCAAAACTGGTCCAGGCCAGAAGACATGGGAAAACTCGGTTGCTTGGGTTGTTCAGGTTTTTCCAGCATGTAACAAGTGAAATCATGTGTGAACTATGATGTCATAGTTTACTGCACTCTGTGTACATATATCAAACATATGAAAAAGCACATATAAATGTGCCAAGTTCTTGTTTGATGCTATGAACTTCCACGATGAGTAGACTATCTTAAAGAGCTACTTTATCAGATTATTGAACTTCGCATCAGGGTTCACACACATGTAGGCCCAAAACACAGATGTGCACACACAGGACTCATATGACCCACAGCCGAGGATGTTCATACTGCCGCTGCTGCACGGAGACACACTGATCAGTCTGGGGATTGATGCCTTGATCAGGGGTACTTTGGTGGTACCCAGAAGGTCATCCCATGTCTGCACAGATTGAGCTGCTGCGCCGATTATTATATTAGCAGATTATTATACATCAAAACTTAACTGCACAGAAAAAAACAATTAAGCTTCGTGCAAGTTCAGTCAGAAAGGCTTAAGTTAGTGTTTCTCCATGATCTTTAATCACCACTAAGTCACTGTCATCCTCTTCCAATCACTCTCTCATCCTCTGTGATGACTTGAACCTCCTAGACCACACCCACATGGACACCTTACTTTCTTACTTTCCACTTTAAATTTCTTTCATGACCTCTTGACTAGCTCAGCAGTCACACCTGTGACCCTCTCAAGTGGTTGTCACTCACTGAATCGAACTGTTCTGCTTTGAGCTCCTGTTTTTTCCCCCAACTGCAAACTCTGATAAACTCTTCTCCTTCTCCTATTTTCTGTTTCTGTTTCCATCAAGCTGCCAGCTGTATGTTACCCCCCCGGCAGTTGATGTCCACTCAGAAGGAGGATCTGGATCAGGGCTCCTTATGGATCACTTGGGTTTAACAATCTACATGTAAATTTCACTTATTCTTTTTCTTCTTCCAGGCCTCCGTCATGAAGAGATCAGAATAGGTGACTCCTCAGGCTGAACTATTGTCCTGCAGGAGCTCAACAGACTGAGTCGGGTTGTCAGGGACATCCAGCCTACAGGTCTGGTGGTCAAACTGGTGGCAGTCAGTCAGTCAGTCATTTCCACACTGTTTGCTTTTGTTGTGTTTAGTTTGTCTTTAACTTAATTTCCATTTTATTTTTGTAATCTTAGAACTTATGTTTAGCTACAACTTGGGTGTGTTTTCTCCCTCGTTTGTCCACACTCTTTTTCTAGGGTATTTTGGAGTATTTCCTCGCCCAGTCAAGGCTGTGAGGGTGTCAGACTGAGCGTAGAGCCCACTCTGTGATTTGTGGTTTTGGGTTTTATACCATATGTCTTCCTCCTTTGGATGCTGGTAATGTTTCTCCATCCAGCTGTTTGTGTATCTTTAGATAACACATTAACAAAACATGGTTCACTCCTGTTCCCTCCCTGGTTGGTGGAGATGAACAGCAGGTGGAGCAGACTGTCCAGTCATTAGCACTGTTAACAACCATGTGGCAAACAGGATGGAAATCAGATGTTTTTGCCTCATGTATTCATGTGAGGAGGAGCTCAGCCTCCTCTTCGCTCCACACATCACAGTAGTGGTCAGAAACAAACATTCATTCATTTTTCTGTTGAGCTTCATGTGAACGAAACTTTGATCAAACTGTAGTTCAGATTCTGTCCACTGAAGGGCAGCAGAGAAATTCAAGACTTACAGTGAGGTCTTCCTTCCTTCTGCATCTATGAGGATGGGTGGAGGAGGTGGGGGGTTATCTATCTTGTATCCCAATCAATAATCTATCAGACTCACAGTCTAATCCATTACTACATTATTACTCACATGTGTGTCACTGTGTGTGTGTTGGGTTTGTTGGGCAATAAAGTTTGGTAAATTGATTCTTGTTTTGGAAAGAAAACAGTATAGCTGCATCTAAAGGACCTGATTACGGCTAATGCTAATGCGAATGCGAATGGTCAGGCTTCAGTAAATACACATGAATGATGATGATGATGATGATGAGTTGTCATCAAAACCACCACAGTCAGAGAAATACATTTTAGACTTTGGGTTTTGTTGATGTTTTCAACAGTGTTTTCAAAGTGGCACTGCACAAAGATCTCCTGCTAACATGGTAACATGCTAACATGTATGGACTCCATGAAGAAGTTGACCTCAGAACACTTCAGAGAGAAGCAGGACAGCCACAGGGTGACGGAGCCATCCTCTTGTCTCTCCTAGGCAAAACCGTCTCAGCTGACTGGCCCTGCAGCGGAGGACATGGAGACTCACTGGGCACCCGGTACACCTGGTCCAGGACTCACTGTGGACTCCATCTGGTATCTGCCTGTTCCGATCTCAGTCACATCTTTGGGACTAATTTCATGTGGACTGAATGTTTCACTGAGTCGCCTCCATGAGGGCAGACTTAATGTTGCCAGAGGCCTGCAGACTTTGCTTTGTTTACTTGTTTATGGATGGATGGATAAAAAGGTAAACAAAACAAATACACATGTCATTTTGTGTGTTTCATTTGGGGGACATACAACACATCTTTAATTACTAATCATTGATTATTAATCATTGATCATTGATTTGCATTCTGGTTCTCAGGCTTTGATCCAGTCGGCTAACTGGGCAACCAGAACCAGAACCAGTAAGAGAAACAACTACAGAGAGATGGATAATTGCAAAAAGACACCCAACATGACAAGACAAAGACATAAAATGTCCACACGGGCCAGAAAGTCCTGATTGTCCTGCAGAGAAGTTGTGACGTTTAGTCTACAACCCCCCTCAATCTGGAAATGGTGTTTATAAAGGTCTAGAAAATCCAACCCTTCACACTTACATGGATGCCTATGGGAGATTTAATCAAAATCTTTATGCTGGTGGACGCAAAGGGAACCACAGAGACATGAAGAGAACATCCAGACTACAATACTGTGTTTTTATTTCTGTCCTAGTGTATCTGTGTGTATGTGTGTGTGTGTGCACTGTAGGATGTACTTTAGAATGTGGGTCAGCAGCTGGAGAATAAAAACTTTATTCAAATCTTTTGTGCTCCATTTCCTGAAACACAGAAACTAGATGGAACCAGTTTGATCTGCACCACATAGTCTAGTTCCACCTGACAGGTGTCCCACCAGGTGAGTTCATGGTAATCTTTAACCTGCTTAGATCACCATGTGTTGTACCCAGCAGCTCCCTGGCACTGCCAACTGCTAACAGGCTGTGTATTTACTAGAAACACTCCTCTGTCCCAGCCTCCCCGAACATCTCGTCATCATCCAAACAGTATTTTCTCTTGCTCATTGAGGACTAGTGAGTCTCTCACCTGGCAGGTAAAAGAAGGTGCCGCTGTGTCTCTGGGGAGCTGGACACAGAAGAGAAAGAGGACAAAAATAAAGAGAGGGCTCAGATACAAACGACTCTGTAACATCTTGTGACAGCTGCTCAGCTCGTTAGCTTGTGCCTAAGACTGTATGCTGAATACTAACGAGAGGTTTCTGCTCTCATTAAGTGAATTTCTATTAAAATGTGAGTTTGTTATTCCGAGGGATGAGATGTAAAGTTGACCTGAAGGAACATTATATATCAGGTTTTATCAGCGATGTAGTTATTCTGTGTATTCTGAGGCAGATGCACACTGACATGTTGTTAACATTCATTCCTCAGAAGAGGCCTCAGTCTCCTCCTGATCTGCATGTGGGAGAAAACCTGCTCACTGCGAATACAACATGTAAAAGTCCTTTACAAACCGACACTGTTCAGCTGGAGGAAAGAAATTGGTGATATTTACATAAAACCAATGTACTGGCCAGCACTATGTGCTGGGTGCAGCTAATGGCTAACCGTAGCTCAGCCTCCTGCACCACCTCTCATCCTCCACCTCCAGTTCCCTCCTTGTCACAGAGATGATGTTCCATTTCTAGAACCAGTTCATTCAGACGCCACCCGACCCCATCCCTCATGGTGCTGGTTCCATGCTGATCCTGCTGGGTCCAGACTTGTCACCCCTCACATCTGCCTCAATTGGGGGGTCCTGGTTCTCCTGATCTTCTCGATTTATTCAAGACTACCAGTGAGAAGTACTGACAAAAGATTCTGTGAAATAATGGCTGTGGATAAAACAATATGAATGATGAAAACATCTGAAAGCTGAGCTGGCTTTCTTTGAGCAGCATGGTGCAGCCTGAGCATGCTTTGTACATCAACAGCGATGACAGGCGTGTCACAGGTGTGTCTGTCTGCCAAGGTAGCAGCCAAAGACAAGACAAAAAGTTTTTTCGTCACTCTGTGACACACTATTCATGTTACTCGATTTTACATTAACAACCTGAATGAGTTTTTTCACAATCAATCTTTTTTATTAGTATTATATATTTATTTTATTTGTATTACTTGCATTATTATCCAACGTGTTCTGTCCAATCAGAGCAAGTCAGGGCTGAAGAACAGCCAGTAGCTTTAATTACAAAGACACTGAAGTGGACCAAAAGCCATGTCATGGATCAATAAAAAATCAATTGGTTGAGATGATGTGTTCTGATCATCCGTGATTGATCGATGAGTCACGTGCTCTCAGCGTTTTATCGATGAAGTGATGAAGGTCTGAATGGAGGTGGTGATCTGTAGATTGGTTGATGATTGCAGCTCTGTTATTCTGTCCTAGCAGCATCTCTCTGCTCCTCCACCTCCACCTCCTCCTTTGTCGCTCTCTGATTGGCTGGCGCTCGGGCAGCACGCGCTGCCTCGGTCTCTCAGTGTCCCCGGTGCGGACCCGCAGCAGCCCTCCGCGTTAATCTGGGAGAAAGCGGGAGCAGGACGCAGCCGGTATCACGGATTATTATTATATATATATATTTTTGTATATATATATTTTATATTATTTTTGTACTCCGTTCGCTGCCTCTGGTCTGTGTAGTTGGATGTGACCCGCCTCGTCTCGGCTCGGTTCTCTCCTCCTCCGCTGTGGCTCTGCATCTGTCCTGGCTCCGAGATACATGACGCGGGAGTTAAACCGGAGCGAACCTTGCGGGACGAGGCTGTGAACGGAAGGACCGCAGCGTGCCAGAGCGCGCGCGACCCTGCGGCTGAATGAAAGACAGAGATGGAAAAACTAGTGAGACAGGTAGGACTGTGTGTGTGAATGTGTCTGATCAGATTTGTTTGGTGCTCATATTTTGTGTTTTGGACAAAAAGTTGATCACTTAAGACTTTATTGAACATTTATTATAAATCAATAATTATAAATCAATAATAACAAATCAATAATATAAATCAAGTACAGAACACTCAGACTAATAATTAAGTAATTAAACCAGTCATCACCTCTGCTTAATCACCATCATCACCACCTTCATCATCTTCATTATTCTTGGCCTCCTGTTTTCTGTCAAGTCAGCCAAGTTCTGTTCAGAATCAGAATCAGAATCAGAATTCTTTATTTGTCACATGTGGATGTGCATCCACAGTGAAATGAAAAAAACAACACTCCTTTTAACAACTGTGCAAAAATACAAGAGAATAAAATAAAATAAAAAATAAAAAATAAAGATAGAGATCTAACCTCAGTGGCAGAGGGAATGTAAATATACATAAATATACATATCGTATACATAGTATACAAGTATGCATGTGTGTGTATGGGGGGGTGAGTTAAGTGGGGGAAAGAGAGTTCAGTGTCCTGATGGCCTGGGGGAAGAAACTCTTCCTCAGTCTTTCAGTTTTGGCCATGCGGGACCGGAGACGCTTCCCCGATGGCAGCCACTGAAAGAGTCTATTGTGCGGGTGGTTTGTGTCTTTTAAAATCCTCTGTGCACTGGATGTACACCTGCTGGCATACACCTCTTGCATGGAGGGCAATGCTGTCCTGGTAGTCCGTTCAGCACAGCGGATCACTCTGTGCAGAACTTTCCTGTCCTGTACCGTACAGTTGCCATACCAGGCAGTGATGCTCCCAGTGAGCACAGACTGTATGGCTGCAGTGAAGAAGGTTCTCTGCAGCGCTGTGGAGACCCTGAATTTCCTCAGTCGCCTGAGGTAATACAGCCGCTGCCTCGCCTTCTTCACCAGGGTGGAAATGTGGGTGGTCCATGTCAGGTCCTCGGAGATGTGGACGCCGAGGTACCTGTAGCTGCTGACTCTCTCCACCAGTGTCCCATAAATCCTGAGAGGGGTATGATGGCTCCTCTGCTTCTCCCTCCTGAAGTCCACAATCAGCTCCTTGGTTTTGTGGACGTTCATGTCTAGATTGTTCGTACGACACCATGATGCCAGAGCATCCACCTCCTCCGTGTAGGCCGTTATCCTGTTATTGGAGATCAGACCTACCACCACTGTATTGTCGGCGAACTTTACAATGATGTTGGAGGGGTGCATGGCTTTGAACATTAATCAATACATTACAGTCTGGATGTTCAAAAGCTTCAGATCAGCTAAATGAATCAAACTTATTGGACGCAGCAGCAGCCAATCACATTGCAGCAGCTCCAGCCAGGCCACAGGAAGACATTAAAGATTCGCTGTCAGTGTTTTATACTAGAGTCAAAAGATTAATTGCTGATCATCAAACCGATGACAATGATGAAGGTGAACCTGTGTCAGATCTGCTGTGAAGAGACAAAGAGCAGGTAACAACCAATCACAGTTGCAGCTCACTCCGTTCAGGTGACCACCTGTGAGATGTCAAGGTGAGACGGACGGTCAAAGTTTACTGCTCAAAGTGTTGGATGGAGCCTTCACAGAGTGAACACAGATCAGCTCTGTCAGCTGGACGGTAAAACTGAACTCTCACAGCGAGCCTTTATTTGTCTCACCGTCAGCTCAGAGGAGACACCAGAAATTGAGTGAGGACTTTCTGGTTCTGGTGGGACCTCATCTTTAATTGCTGCACACAACACTTCATTCACTCAGACGTGTTTGGCTTAATATATCAAATTCCTCATCCATCGACTCGATCATTGATTAGTGATTGTAATCATTAAATTCAGTTTTAAGCTCTCAGTGTAGGAAACTGACAGACATGTTGACCAGGACTCAGAGAATCCTGGAGAAGTGCAGGAATTTGAATTTCTGCACTTGGGATCAATAAAGTATCTATCTATCTATCTATCTATCTATCTATCTATCTATCTATCTATCTATCTATCTATCTATCAAATTAAACTGCGGCAGGTTTGCCTAGTTTGTATGTGAAAACATCCACCAGAACACAGAACAACAACAGGACAAATCGGATGTCAAGATCAGGCTGCACTTTGTTCTGAAACACGTTTTCATACAGAGAGCATCCAGCTGCTCCCGAATCATTTCCAAAGACAGACTCACCTGGCTGAAGGGTCACATGATGGGTGACAGGTGTTTTATCTGAGCTGCAGAGACAGACACAATGTGGACAAAAAGACATAAATCTGATAGACAGAGAGAGAGACAGACAGACAGTGGTAATATATAAGTGGAGGAGGGTGTTGGTGTATGTTGTTCTATGTATAGAACACAGCTGAGGTCTGTTTTGGGTGAATAATGAACTGAGTAGACAAGATGGAAGGTAGAGAGACATCTGCAGACACAGAGAAAGAGAGAGACAGGTCACAGAGAGAGACAGGTGTAAAATGAGTATGTCAGGTGGTGATTGTTACACTCTTCCATCACTTCCTGTTTCGTCCATGCTTATTGCAGAGGGGGATTCTGGGGAATGAAGTCCTGAGGCAGCAGGCTGGTGCTGTGACATCATTTAGCCAATCATGGTCTGTCTGTCACCTCATCAGCCAACTGGATGCAGTTTAAGTCTTGACTGGTGTGTCCTACCTTTAGTTTTTATGATTATTATGAACCGCAAACGGATGAAGCGGAAGAAGATGGATGGGTGGATGGATGAACAGCAAACAAACATGCAGAGACAACAACCTCACAACACTTCAACTATTGACAACAAGACTGAGCCACTTACCAGACACTCCTCGGTTTAATTTTTATGACCTGTAGTTTAAACAAATGAACCTCCAGGTCTGCACTGGAGTTCAAACTTTAGTGCCTCATCGTTGCAGTGAAACTGAGTCAAATTTCAACACGCTGACAAGTTGACATCATTCAGTGTGACATCACTTCCTGAGGACATCAACAGCTCTGATGTCCAGACATCCATGTAGGAATTAGTTTTCAGTTTGTCCACTGCTGATAGGAACTACTAACTTCTAATGCTATCATGTAAACAGACAGAGGATGGAAAATATTGTACTTCCTGTGTACTTCTCTCAAAGCATTATGGGAACTGTGCCATTTGAACTTCCAATATCCAGTTTCTTTATTACATTTAATTTTGATCTGATGGGCTGCAGTCAGAGCGACATATTATTCAGCACACCTCCACACTTGTCAAAAAGTA
Organism: Scatophagus argus; assembly: GCF_020382885.2. Taxonomy (NCBI): domain Eukaryota; kingdom Metazoa; phylum Chordata; class Actinopteri; family Scatophagidae; genus Scatophagus; species Scatophagus argus. The sequence continues at coordinate 22,843,790 of NC_058508.1, forward strand.
TGGCATCACTGACGCAGAGAGAGCAGCGCCCTGACGCAGAGACTCAGAGAGGCAGAGGTCCAAAAATAATATTCTTTTAATAAATCAAAAAACTCAAAGCAGGCACACACTTACTGTCGCAAAAAACATGGCAGGACAATAGTTGGCAAAAACAACTGCAAACATGAAGACATTACAATGCACCAACAACAGGGAAGACGAGGACTAAATAGACAGCATAACAAGACACAGGTGAAACACATTAGGGAGGAGAAAGCAATCAGGATAACAAAAAGCAAAACTACATGAAACAGACACACAGGGGAAGTGACACTTGCAAAATAAAACAGGACATGACAAAAACCTGGAGCACATGACAAGACAAACATGAAACATGACATGAGGACTAGAAACCAAAAGACAAAGCATAACCAAAACACAAGGTGTGACAACACTGACAGTGTGAGCAGGAAGTATCACCAATTATGATTTAAGGAAGGATCAGCCCAAAGTTTTAGAAGAGTTTGTCAGGTTTGACTTTACAACCTCAACATCACAAACTGCTGTTGAGTTACATACTGTTTGTACTGCACAAACACAGAAGTGAAAGTGCTACTCAATGGTAGAAACATTCGCTGAATGGGTCATATGTATGACACAATGTGACAATGTCATGACACAGGAGGTAAAGTGTACAAGAATGCAGGGAAAAAGTTCAACCAGGAGAGAGGAGATTTGGCGCTTAGACACTGGCAGGAAGTAGATCACCACAGGAAACTCTCTGACAAACGAGGTGCTTCCATGCAAAGGAGACTTCCCCCCTGGAGACTAAACACTGGTGGTGGTAGTGAGGAGGACGCTGACTGCGAGAGGTAACTTGAAAATGGAGGATTTGATTGAAGATGGCCAAATATCGCAGTGGAGGTGGTGCAGGGGTGGAGGTGAGATGCAAATCTTCACGGGGCTGAACAGACAGAGAGAGAGAGAAAACATTTTTGAAGTTTGACAGCTTGCTAGCAATTGGCTGTAGGAGAAACGTGACAGGCTGAGACTGGAAGCTGGACAAAGTGGAACTAAAGCACTGCGGGAAAACGCTTGTGACTTAAAGGGCATGTGCAAAGAGGTAGTCTTCCTGATTGAACTTTCACAAAGCTTCATTTAACAGTTGCGACTCACGGCTGAACAATGAAAATCTAAAAGCCGTTTAAATGAGGGCAACACAGAAGTAAAAGTTAATGGAGCTAAGTGAAAAGTCAGATCAGGTGCGATCACAGAAATGGATTCACGTTCCTTCATCTGGACTCTGGTAATATTCCTTCAACAGGGTAAACACAAATGAACAGATGTCAGCTTAGTTTCACTTCAGCAGCTGAACAGACATCAGCTTAGTTTCACTTCAGCAGCTGAGGTCACATGACTCAATGTGACCAGAAAAAACAACATCGATGAAGTCACATGTCTCAGCTGTTGATGGTGATGATGGTGATGATGATGATGGTGGTGATCCAATTCTCTGATTTATGAAAACAACATTAATAATAGGTCCAGCTGATTGGACAGTGGACTGAGTGTGGACAGCCTGAATACCACTGAAATTCATTCATCCATTCATTTTCTATACCACTTATCCGTCAGGGTTGCGGAAAGCTGGAGTCAATCCCAGCTGACTACGGACAAGAGGTGGGTTCGCCCTGGACTGGTTGCCAAGCAATCGCAGGGCCGACACACAAAGACAGACAACCACACACTCACACCTCTGGGCAAAGCAGATAGACAGATAGATATTTTATTGATCCCGAGGGAAATTTAAGAGCCACCAATTAACCTAATGTGTATGTTTTTGGAATTGTGAGAGGAAACCGGAGAACACGGAGAAAACCTACGCAGGCACAGGGAGAACATGCAAACTCCACATAGAAGGGCCCAGACCGGGATTCGAACCTGGAACCCTCTTGCTATGAGGCGACAGAGCAAACCACTTTGCCGCCCACCACTGAAATTATATTAGTATTTTGTTTTGGCTGGCTTTATGTTTATGCATGTTTAAAATTAAACTGATCAGACATCCATCGAATTAAACACGAGCTGATCTGGGATCTGGTTCTATTTAAATGTTCTTAAATGTGGGATCGTTTGTGTTTGTTGTTCTGCGTGGTTGGTTTTGTGGGATCATCTTGGCTGCTCATTCACAGCACTAACAGCTGCCTGCAGGCAGGAAAACACACTGAAAGAGAGTTGGTGAATTGAGTAGTTTGACACCAGGGGAGCTCAGTATACAAAGAAGGTGAGAGGACCTATGTGAATGTAACAGACAAAGACAGGAAACATGAAGCAAACAACAACAGAAGGGATGAAATCGACCAAAATAAGACAGGAAACACAAGACATACTGAACAATCCGACTGAGACGTGTCACTGATCTTCCTTCCGCTGCCTCTCCAGGTGCATCCACATCACTGAAGGTAGAATATCTGACCGCTGGAGGTCCTGTAGTTCTGTCCAAGTCCCTAATATTTTCAGGTGTTGTGTCTGTTTTGCTGTGTGTCTTATCTGCCTCACCTCATCACCTCACCTCAGATGCTGCATACAAACATGACGTCTTCCTGACATCCCTTCACATCCTCAGACAATCAAAAACTTTTCTTCCTCTCTGACACACCGCACAGAATATTCTAAGACTGCAGCTAAAATTGACATCTTGCATCTTGTAAAAGCCTGTCATAGAATTTCCAATCTGCAGACTGCCTGCACCCTGGAGAAATTCTCACCATAGCAGTCTGAAAACACTGCAGGACATCACTGTGTCCTGAAACCAGTCTTAGCTTGGTGTTTGACCCTCCTGTTGGGCCCACATGTGGCCCCTCACCCCTCCTTCGAAGTGACAATCAAAATTACAATAAAAATCCCCTCCCAGCACTAAGATATCATCCTGCGCCCTCAGTCCAACTCACTGACTACATCACTGAGTGTTTCTGCCAATAAATAGTGTCAACAGTTTTCTGTTTTACAAAATCTAGCAATGTTCCCCTTTTCTCTGCTCTCTGGTGCGGGTTGCATCCAGCAAACTGGTCCTTAAAACCTGATTAACCAAGAGGAAAACAAAACCGGAGAGAAAAGAAACCAGAAGCCCAACAACCCACTTTGACATACCAGACATCCATTGTACAGCTGGAGTTCATTTCTCCAGTCTGTCCTCCAACCCTCATCCACGTCTCAAAGATCTCAGAAACTTTACAGAGTTCAGAATATTATTAGGTTTCATCAAAAGATTATCAAGAAGAAGAGAAGAAAAAGAACAAGAACAAGAAGGGAAAAAGAGAAGAGAAGAAGAAAAAGAGTTAGGATGAGGAGGAGGTGTTTGCCGCTGTCAGAGCTGTGAGTCAGCAGAACTCCATCCTCCCACTCACCAACAGCTGCGACAGGAAATAAATCTCCCTCTGCAGAAACGGGTGCACAGAATCCCATGCATCCTTTTTTTTTTATGTTTACACTGACTCTGGAATATAACCAGTCATCATATATGCCCATGTTTGTTCTTGCTGTTTTTATTACCGTATTTTCCGCACTATAAGGCGCACCTAAAAGCCTTAAATTTTCTCAAAAGCCGACAGTGCGCCTTATAATCCGATGCGCCTTATCTATGGATCAATATTGGTCAATCGTGGCTACCGTAGTCAGGGGGCGTGGCCGAAGTAACAGATTTAAGCGCACTGTGGATAAAACGAGAGCAGTACGGTGAATGTTCGCACCACAGGGAATGAGAAGTCGTCCTTCACTGTAGTTCTCGCTTGCCAGGTACAAGTTGTACCTTTAGTGTTATTTATAGAGTTCATGCACCTTTTAATGTCAGTCATTTTGGTTTGTTCAGTGTTTCCATGTTTGTAACAGATACATGAGTTATTGGATCAGACTTTGAGATCAGACAGGTGAGATGGCATCCTCTGTGGATCTGTTGGCTCGGGGTCCAGACTGGCTGAGATGTGATGGAGAGCCGGTTTCTTAAAGCGTTTCACAAGAATGGGAGGACAACATGTAATACTGCAGTGTTACAAAGATACTATGAAATAACAAAAACTGTACAGTGGATGCACTATTGCTATGCAGAAGTATAAGTAGTACTACGCTCTGCTGCAAGACACAAACACACACACAGACTGAGGCAGCATCACTGTATGTGTGTGTTGTGTCTGACGTACATCCCCCTTCAATTGTTCTCCAATCCAGTTTGCTCCAGGGCCTAAATATGGCGGTTCAGCAAAACATCTCAACTATATAGTCCAGGTCCATGTAGTCTGGGTCCAATCAAGCTAGGGCCAGACTCACAGAGGGTCAGAATTGTTTAAGCTCATGTTAGTATTTCTTTAGAAAATAAGTGTAAAAAGTAAACACCATATGAAATAAGTAAGATGAACTTTCACTTGTCATGGAAGTTCACAAGAACAGAATAGAGTGCAAAAAGCAAAAGTGTACAAAGCAGTTTCAAAAATACAAAGAGTTATAAATTAACAGTTTGAAAGTAATATACTGTACAATATGCTGCTATACGGGCGGCATACATATATCAGCATAATGGTGGAAGGTGATGATTGTGGGTAAGTATTGCACAGATACACATAAGATGATTATCAATACAGCAGCATGAGAACAGAAATACATACAGAGAAACTGAGACTTAAAAAATGATTAGATAAAAATCATCTAAAATACATATTAGAATCAGATAGAAACTAGCCTGAGTAGTAAAACCCAGAACAATAGCAGTAAATATTCCTGATGTGATTATTGGCAGAGTTTTAACACCTAGCACAAATCATTCAGCGTCTTCCCTTAAGACGGAAAGATGACTTCATTATGAGTTCCCTTCACACCCATAGTGCACCTGGTGTTTCAGTCCTGACCTTTTAGAATTAAACACTGCAAACATTTCAGTCATGTTTGTGAAATAGAGTACAGATGTTTACTGGCCTCTACTGTTTATTGTTCTTTGTTTTTGTGCCTATTTGTTGATGCCTACTACTGTTTGTTTGACAGTCTGTTGATTTGTAGACAGATGTGTCTACAGCTGCTGGACAAATGTCCAAAGGATGAATATAAGCTTTACTACAGCTGTGTGCTGTCACCTCCAGGACAAATTTTACATCTGAACATGTGAAATGAAAAAATGTTGATAATAGGTCTGAAGAATTCCAGATTACGTAAAAAATTATATTTTACATTTTTTCAAAACAATGAAGGTTGAGGACAGATGCTGGCTACAGCAAATCCACGTGGGTTAAGGTTAACCGGTCACATCTTGTTTTAACTGTTCAGTCCAGAATTTTTCAGGCAACAGCTGGTGCTTGTTTTGTCGATGTCAACCTTGGCTGGTGCAGATACGACTTTGCAAGATGATCCTCTGCGGGACTCGAGCCATGCTAGCAGCTCTGTGAGACCGTGATTACACGCATTTTGAGCTAAATGCTAATACTAGCATGTTACTCTCCCAACTATCTAATTGTTGGATTTGAATTCGCTACCAACAATTACTAGAACTTACTAGACTGGAATCCAGAGCCAATATGAGCAGAACTCCTCACAGATCCTGAAATTTACATTTTCTGTGTGAAAACCAAACAGGATGTTCCTGCTGATAAAACTCCACCCACTGGGCTGCCACATCTGCTGCCTTAACGAAAAATGTACACCCAGCGAAGACTGAGGTTGTGTGCTGCTCTCTGCTCTACGTCTAATTTTAGCTGCTGTAACACAACAGTAAATCTCTGTGGACAACAGATGTACTTAGTGTGTGTGTGCGCGCGCGCGTGTGTGTGTGTGCGCGTGTGTGGACCACAGAGGCAAACCCTGCCAGTGTCTGAGTGTTCAGTGCCAAACACAGTGAAGTCATGATGAGTGAATAATGAATCAATGACATTAGTGAATAATTAACAGAAGGCACAAACTCATCCCAGACTGAGCAGCTGATTAGTCGTTGATTACTGAGTATAACTGATGAATTAATGACTCTGTGGGATTATCTGTTGTACATCATATGAGATCCTATCAGGCAGTTTTCTGATTGACAGCCTGGTTGCTGCAGCGGCTCAGTTGTATGACCACCTTTTGTTGGACTGTCAGCCATGTTGGACCAACAGCAGTGTGGTTCAGTTTGCTGAAGATGAAAATACGCTAAGTTAACAATTTTTTTCCCAGCACAGGCACTTTGCTTTTATCTGATTATTAGTTTGGTATTTTCATTGTGGTTTGTCTGAGGCTCTGCTGTGCGTGATACTGAATGTGTTTATGGCCTCACGCCTGTCTGTCTACATGTCTGTCTCCTTCTCAGTTTAAGCTTAATTTTTGCTTTATAGAAAACACAGTCATCGCAGTACCAGAGTTTTAAACAATCAGTATATCAGTGTGATCAGCTGGTTGATATTGTGATTTTATCCATATTAATGTGTCTCTTCTTTGGAGAAAGACAATCAAATGTTTACCTGATGTGTCCACATGGCATTTTTTGGAAAATGCTAAACAAATACAGATATTTTTGTGACACTTATTGTATATAATTGAAGAGCACATGGTGAGTTAATTATGTCGACATTTGAGTTGTGTTGTGTTTAAGTTTGTTTTCTTTCTTCTGAGTGGCTGAGCTCCAGGTCCATGTGATGTCAGACCATGTCAACAGATGACTACACCTGTTATTCAACGCCACCGTAAAGATCTTCATCATTAATGCCAGTTCTGCTTCTTTAGAATGAGCAACACCAACAACAACAACACTGTTGACTCAGTGTGTGATTTCTGACAGGAGGCCTGACTTGTAATACAACAGCATCCACGTCCAGCTTCTGTCCTGCCATCTCACCCATTTTACACAGACGTTCTGCTCTGTTTAAAGGCAGAACAACAGTGACCCCCCCTCCCCATTCTGCATCTGTGTTTTCTATATAGAACAGTGAGGTAGATTAGCATGCCAAGGGTGGTCCAGACCTGCTCGATTTGGACAATGTCAGGAGATAACTTCACTCTTTAAATTAAATTGAACTGCGGTGCACATTGTGTTCTGTTGAACCCAAACATGTCAACAGTCAGGTCAGTTATACTTCACCTTGGTGTATTTTAAGTTCAGCTCTGTTTTGTTGACACCTTTTAGGGCTCAGTTTAGTTAATGTTACAGAATGTTAGGCCATCTTTGAAATTTAAAAACCTTCACCCAGGGGCTTTGGTCAGACTTGTCCATAGAACATTGTCTGATCAGGTCTAAAGACAGTTTTGTTCTGGACATTATTGGAAATGTCTGCAGGGCTGACCCCAGTTGACAGAAATAGTTAGGTACAGAAAGAAAACAAAGAGAGAAGTTCTCAGACAGAACAGAAAGGACTCCAGGTTATTAAACCATCTATCTCTTTCTGTTTTTCAGGTGGTGTGTTTGTGTGTGTTTCTAGGTGGACAAGTTTCTCCGGTGGAGTTAACCTGCGAAACGCTTATCCTGATGTCAACCAACCTCACAGGTAGCTTCCTGTTTGTCTTCCTGTCTCCAAGTCTACATTTTAATTTTCCAATAGACAAACTGAAATGAAGTGCTAATGCTTCTGTGCTTCATTTGTCTTTCAGCAAGGATGATGGCATTACTAAACCAGACATTCACCATCAGTAACATCTCAGGTTTGTACTTTTACCTTCAACCTGTTGCTGGACCAACTGTAAGACTACCTTCAGTAAACCAATAGGCTGAGGATAGAGTTGCGTAGAGGTCTTTTTTGTCACAATACAAGTACAACGAGGTGTCATTCACAGCAGGCCAACAGATGCCCAGAGAAAGAAGCAGTAGATAAGATCAGTTAAATAGAATAAACGTTCTAAAATGTACAACAATATATACAGCTACAACTATAAAAGGATATACAAACCTACCTAAGAAAAATTTACAGTTGCAAGGAATAAATAAAAAAGGTATATGCACAGCAGCAAAGTGGTATTGCACAAGTCAAACTACTGCTAGACACGAGTAGTATTATTGCACAATAGTACGATATGACAGAGTATTGCACAGCAGAGTAGTACTGGTATACAGTGAGGTGCAATGTGGCATAGAGATAGAGCAGTAAACATTGCACAAGACCCATGAGTGCTGGGTTGCAGCGTGGAATGTGTGCTAGGTTGTGTGCTCAGGGGTGGAAGTAGTGGGTGCTCAGGGAGTAGGTGTAGTGGGTGAAGCAAGTCCTGGGGGAGTGAGGGGGGGCAGGTGGCACAGAGAGTTCAAAAGTCTGATGGTGGTGAGGTAGAAACTGCGGTTGCCGTGTTGTGTGGGTGTACATAGTCCAGTGACGTGCAGTCAGGGGAGGCAGGTGAGGCACAGCCTCACCTGTCATTATGGGAAGAAAAAACGAAAAAAAATTAAATGATTATATTTAATCAGTAATTTGTGCTTTGCAGTCATTTTCCATTTAAATTTACCATTTTTGGGTGTTTTTTTCAAAATCGTTGAATTTCCACATTTGCCGTTCAGATACAAAGAAGTGACGTGCGGTGAGGCAGCAGCAAGTTGAGCCTCACCTTGGATTGCACAATGCCTGTGCAATCAGACGGTACTGCTGTCTCTCTGTATGTCGATATAAAAATGTTTGATCACCTGTACTATATGAGCTGAGTTTACATAATTTAGCAGATGTATATGATGTACCGTGTTTGTTTTTATAAACAACTGTGTGAGTGACGCTTTTCTTGTACTGAGCGATCGTAAAACGCCGGTGAAAAGGCACTGAGTGAGGCACGCAGTTCTCCTGCCTCATGTTAGGGGGCGCCGGTGATCCCCGAGATTATGACGCGTCAGCTAAAAAATAATAGAATAAGCGATATCCTTCTCTGCGTTGAAAAGACTGAAAACATACAGTCGAAACAGGACTGATCAAGCACGACTTTCTTCCCTGGCAGTGATATCCATTGAGACAGAGAGACTTTCAAAACTGAAGAAAGACAAGGAACACTTCTACAAACAAGTTATTGATTCTTTTCTTCAGAAGGAGCGGCGTATGGACTTTATTTATAAGTAAATGTAAGACGATAATAACTTTTTTGCTTTTTTCTATGCTGCAGTTTGGATATGAAAAAAAAAACATGTTGAAATGACATTTTAAACAAAACACGTTAACTGTTGTCAATCAAATGGTGAATAAGTTACTCAGTATGGTTCATATGTTTGTAAATCTGACCGATTACGTCAGTGCCTCACCAGCCATTAACCTCACCGCACGTCACTGACATAGTCCTGTAGCACTTCGGATTCGATGGTGCACCTGCAGAAGTTGATCAGCAGTTTTTGCGGTAGCTGAGCCTTCTTCAGGGTCCTCAGGAAGTGGAGCTTCTGGGCGCCCTTTTTGGCCACTGCAGATGTGTTGGTGGCCCATGACAGGTCCTGGCTGATGCTCCCAGGAATATGAAGCTCTGGACTACCTCCACTGTCTCCCTTCCGCTGATGGGTTGATGGTCGCCCTGGTGCCGCCGTCTGAAGTCCAAGATCACGTCCTTTGTCTTCTTGGAGTTCAGGGCTAGGTTGTTGTTATGGCTCCAGCGTTCCAGGTGCCCCACCTCCTCCCTATGGGCTGCCTCGTTAAAAGCAGAGCTGTAGTCAATGAACAACATCCTCACATAGCTGTTTGGTTCCTCTAGATGTGAAAGGACAGTGTGGAGGGCTAGTGAGGTGGCGTCCTCTGTTGAACTGTTCGCCCTCTATACAAATTGGTATTGGTCGGGAGGGGATGGCGGGTGATGGCTTTGATGTAGCACTAGCACCAGTCGCTCAAAGCACTTCGTCACAATGGGAGTGAGTGCCACTGGATGATAGTCATTCAAGGACTTGATGGCTGCCTGCTTTGGGACAGAAACGTTGGTGCTTGTTCTCAGGCAGGTGTTGAACAGGCACGTGAAGACTTCACTCAGTTGGCCTGCTCAGTTTCAGAACCCTCCTGGGAATGCCGTCCAGTCTGGGTGCTTACGTGGATTGATGTTGCTAAGGGCTCACCTCGCCTCATGTTCACTCAGCACCAGGACATGTGATGTGGTCTCCATAAGTCCAGTGTGGTGATGGTGGTTGGAGCCCTCATTGAAGCGTGCAAAGAATTTGTTAAAATCATCAGGGTGGGTGGGGTTGTGTGAGCTGCGCAGACAGGAGCTGTTGCTCTTGTAGTCAGTGAAAGATTTTATACCTTGCCACATGCGTCTGGGGTCAGAGTCCTCAAAGTGCAGCTCTATCTTTTCTTTGCTCTCAGCGTAGCTTTCCTGACACTCCTCTTCAGTTTGGCCCTGGCTGTTGAGAAGGTCACCTGATCACCTGTGTGAAAAGCATTATCTCTCATTGTTAGCAGACTCTGTACTTCTCTGTTCATTCAGTTCAAAAAAGTGTGGATGGTCTTGTGAGTAGTGACATTGTCCACACAGAAGCTGATGTAGTCCAGCACAGAAGAGTCATTTAGGTCTGAGTGACTGTCCAGTGTAGAGTTCTGATTAAAAAGATCCTAGTCAGTGTCCTTGAAACAGTCCTGTAGTCTTTCAATAGCGCCTACAGGCCAGACTCTAGCTCACTAGTTTTGGGGGCTTTGACCTGGCAATGAGGGGCTTGTATGTCGTGTCTGTCTCTCTCTGTCTGTCTGACTGTTTGTCTGTCAACAGGTTTATACTGCGATTTGTCTGTGGATGGCATAGGAACCTGTTGGCCACGCAGTGCAGCAGGTGAGCTGATCTCCAGACCCTGTCCTGAGCAGTTCAATGGCATCTACTACAATACCACCAGTAAGTACCTGTCTGTCTACCTATCTGTCTATATGTTTGTCTCTTATGTGATCCAGCATTGACAGCAATCCCTTTAAAGTGCATTTAGATTTTTTTTTCAACTGATCCTTATCAAGACTTCCAGTGACACAATGAGCTGGCCTGCCATTCTCCAAGCAGTCCTGGGTAACTATCCATCCATCAGCCTGCCTGTTCATTTTCTTTTGGTTATCCAAGGTGACCAACAGGCTAAGCAGGGTATTCCAAATGTCACTCTCCCCACCAGTGCTTTGAAGTTTCTCTTGGAGGATCCAGCAATGATCAGAGGCCAGATAAGATATATAATGCCTCCAGCGAATTCTGGGTGTACCGCTAGTTCTTGTTCCAGTCAGATAAACAAAAACTCTGACAGAAATCCAGGAGGCATCCTGATCAGAAGCCCAAATTACTTCAGTTGGCTCCTTTCATCGTGGAAGACTCTACCCCGAGCTTCCTCTGGATACCCAAACTCCTCACCCCAATGCTGAGCCCACCACCTTACAGAGGAAACTCATTTTGTTTGTTTGTGTCCACAATCTCATTCTTTTGGTCATTACCCAGAGCTCATGACCACAGGTGAGGGCTGGAACATAGACAAACTGGTAAATCGATATAGCCGTCCGGTGCAATGGCTGCATTACTGCTTCAACTGCACAGAGCACTCTCAGGTTTCATTTTACCATCATTTGTGAACAAGACCCTTAGATTTTAAACTCCTTCAATTGGAGCAGTAACTCATCTCCGTCCTGAAGGGAGCAATCTACTGTTTTCCACTTGTGAACCATGACTTCAGACTTGGAGGTACTGACTCTCATCCCAGCTTGTTCACACTCATATGTTCCTCATGACTCTGAGATTCACTGCAGCCTCCTTGCCAGCACCCTGGAATAAAGAAAACTGAGCATGATAATTGCGGCATTCCAGTCTCTAGTCCACCTTTTTGAAAACAGGAACCACCACGCTGGTCTTCCACTCCACAGGTACCAACCCCTGCCTCCATTAGACAGCAAAGTGTGCTCCTCCCCATCTCAATACAGATTGGGCCTCGCTCTACCTTCCCTTCCTTAGTTGTACAATGGTTTGTCAGAACCTTGTTAAGACCTACCAAAAACCCTTCCCCATAACCTCCCATCCTTCTCCGACACCCTAGGTTTTCCTTTCGTAGCTGCTGTCCTGCTGGCTGCTGTAGCCCTCCTGGCTAAATAAAATTGATGAGCCGTCCATTTTCTCTACCGCTTATGCATCAGGGTCACAGGGTGCTGGTGCTGATTACAGGCAAGAGGCGGGGTTCACCCTTGACTGGTTACATTAACCTAATGTGCATGTTTTTTGGTATTGCGGGAGGAAGCCGGATATCCCAGAGAAAACCAACGCAGGCAATGGGAGAACATGCAAACTCTTCACAGAAGGGCCCAGACTGGCATTCGAACCTGGAACCCTTTTGCTATGAGGTGACAGCGCTAACCACTGCACCACTGTGCCGCCCATTGATGAACCAATAATGCAGTTTATTCAACATGAAAACTGTGTTTCACATAGAAACATTTCTGGTGTCAGTCCATCTGGTGAAGACAGTGTGGCTGGCTGCTGACTCAGCTCAGAGTCAGTCTAGACTGAGCTGCCTTGTTTTGAAGTTGCAGACTGGTACCAGTACCAGACCCTCCCACAGTAGTCTTGTTTTGAATGTGAGGCTGCTGAATGTATTGAAATAAATTGTATAGTTGAACCCTGTGAAATGTGATGGGGGTCTTCAACCCATCATGATGGACTCTGAACTGGGACACTGTGTCTTACAATAATACAGTAATCCTCATCTCTCTTCCGTCTTCACCCAATCAGGAGCTGTCAGTCAAGTCGCAGCTTAACACTTTGTGGTCTCACTGTTCAACGACACACTGAGGAGAATCATCAACAGCACAGGAAGATTTTCATTTGCTGCCAACAGGAGAGATTACAGTCATTCTGTGTGTGTGTCTGTGTGAATGTGTGTGGGTGGAAATAAATATCCTGTTTAATTAGAGGGTTAGTTGTTGATCTGACTTAATAGCATGAGTCATCTGTGTGTGTGTGTGTGTGTGTGTGTGTGTGTGTGAGAGAGAGAGAGAGAGAGAGAGAGAAAGTGTGGTAAACCAGTTGGAGCTCATGTCTCACTCCATCTTCATCATCATCATCATCATCTCTTCACACACTGACAAATACCTTCACTTCTGATGTAGTCAAATCTGTAGCCTCTGATTGGTCAGACAGCTAACACTGACTCAGCCAACAGACTAATGATTGAGCTGTCAGTACTGAGCGGGTGTATTGATCCCTTCCACTTATCAGGTAGCAGGATCAATTGAACATGAAGATGAATTGTCCTCATCCGCCGACAGGAGGGTAGCCTGTCAGTGGGTGAGGGAGGGGAGGAGAGGGTCACCGTGACAACAAATTACAGCTTTAGTGTTGCTGTGGTTTCCTGTTTGTGGCACATGGATGAATGAATATTTCAGTGTTTATTTTGTCACTTCTGAGATGAGCTGACATTTTAAACTGACATTGCTTCATTTTAATGTTAAAACTTGTAAACACTTGTAACTGTGATACGCATTTGTGTGTGTGTGTGTGTGTGTGTGTGTGTGTGTGTGTGTGTGTGTGTGTGGTTCAGACCGGGTGTACAGAGAGTGTCAGTCTAATGGCAGCTGGGCCCCTCGAGGAAACTATAGCCAGTGCACCGAGATCATCGTCCTGGTGAGACCAATCAGTACAACCAATGATCACTACACTCTGATCAGTACACTGAGATCAATGTATTTATTAGGGCTGTCACTTTTCACTCAGCTAATGAGTCAAATAACATGTCACCAAACCCAAGTGATACAAGACTAAGTCAAAGATTATCATGGCGGGATGGCATATGGTTGCTCTATGGAAATTACACAGTCTTGTCTATAAAGTGAGTTTCAAGGGTGTAAATAGCGCACCTGAGAGGGTGGAATTTGGTAGGATATCCTGATTGGTTCTGACTGAGAACCTGAGGGCCCCTTGTGGTAACAACTTGTCAATCATAAGGTGGCCCTGCCCTAAATCATTCTTTGTTTCATGGTCTGAGAGCATAATTTACAACATGAACATGATGCCGTATTGTTGAAGATTTGAAACAAGTAACTGAGACCAAAAAGTCATTAGGAAACTGTTTACTGAGAAGTCCACTCATTCTCACATACAGTCAGACTTCTGTTTGAAACCAGTGGAGTCGCCTCCTGCTGGACATTAGGAAGAATACAGGTTCAAGGCACTTCATAGATAGATACTTTATTGATCCCAAGGGAAATTCAAGAAATTGGTTGCCCATGGCGGGGTTCAAACCCCAGTCCCCTGAATGGAAGGCAGGCGGACGGCAGTTCCCCATGGCCACTTGGTAGTTTCATTGTCTTCACTCTTCAGACTCAGATACTCCGACCACTTATTGAATGTTAAAACATATCTGTGTTTAAACAGTGGTTTACTGAGTAAAAAGAAAAACATAATCACAGAAATTTGCTCATTTGATGAAACAAATGCCATCAGAGGGAAACAGTCGCGTTGTCTAACAGCTCAACATGTCATCTGACTGTATGTTTTAACAAAACTGATTCTGAATGTCAGGTCTTCTGTTGAAGGTCTACAGCTGTGAAACATGTTGAGATGCAGACGATTTTTATCAGCACCGTGAGCACAACACTAACCTCCCAGTCTGTCAGTATTTCTGTTAGATGAGTTTGTTCACCAGAGCTCTAACATGTCAGTCCTCTCTCAAACTTCACTAAAGGCACGAGTTAAAGCAGATCCAGTTCCCCAGCATCCCCCTTCATTCACTCTGACACTCAAAACTGGACAATCAAATTTTTGAAAGTTAGCTTTTCTACCATGTGTCTCCGCAGTTCATTCTTTTCAAGGACTTCATGATGGCGATGATGATGATAATGTTCTAGAGGAATGTTCTTGTTGTTGCCTAGTAACAACTTTTGGGCTTTCAGTGTCCTTCACTTTGAAACCATGAATGAATCAATAGCACCTCAAAGGAACATTAATTCGGAGTTACTGCTCATTATGAAATCCCCTTTTATATTATTACATTTATATAAAAGCAAGTTGACTCCTTGTTTTAAGTTTATTCCGACCAAATTCTACCCTGAATTATGACACATGAACACAGCATGAAACATTATTAGAGATAGTTTTGGACAATTTGGTTTCTGAATTAACGACCAAAAGACAAATTTCTTGACTGTGTCAAGTGTTCAGGTCCTTTTTAAAGATGAAAAGACTTGTTTGTCCTAACAGACCCAGAACACATATGCCCCCACAGAAAGAAAAAACACAAAAACGCTTTTAAGACTAGAGACAGTGTGTGTGTGTGTGTGTAGACATTAACACATCCGGTGTATTGGGTGATAATGTGTTTTTGTGAAACTGTCATCTATAATGGATCACACACACACTTGGAGGGAACAGTTTTGTTCTGACTGTCTGTTGACCTGAAACTGTACAGCTTGTCTGTCTGTCTGCAACCTGTCTGTCTCAGTGAAGTATAGTGCTGTCTGTCCAGAGGCAGAGAAGAAGTGTTGGGTTTGACCACAGCTTGGAGGTAGGAAGGAGGATCTTCCTTCACTGTAGACCCGCACCTGAGGTCAGAGGACTGGTTGTTAAAGTTTGAGGGTTATTCAATTTTTCAATTTAATTTATTTATGTAGCACCACCACCAAAGTTCTGTTGTGACACATTCCAAACAGAGCAGGTCGAGGCCAAACTCTTTAGTTTAGTCTTTAACACAAAGATCCAACATTTGGTATGCGACCCCTACTCCAGGTGGGTGGGAGACGAGGGGAGAACGGATAGATATGTGTAACAACAGCAGTAATAACAGAGTGCTGGGACTGCACAGATTGAGGATGAGCTTCTTTTTGCAGTGCAGAAGAAATGCATTTAAATTATTCTTTCACAACTCATCTCAAGAAAAAGTCAAGGAAACCTGCATGATTAAATTAGTTTATCCATTAAGAAGCCAGCACAGTTCTTCAGCTTACACTGCACTGACTGAAGCATCATCTCTAAATCCAGTATCCATCTTTGCTCAGTACACGAGCGTGTACAGCTGTATTTCAATTTTTAGAGCCTGTCAAGCACTGACACAGCATGATGGTGATCACTGAGGGTCTGAAATGTGAATTCATCACAGAACCTGTTAGCATCACAGGACACAAATCACCCACCAAGAGGTCAAGATATTTTTATGTTTCTGAGGAAACCACAGCTCCAGCTGCAACACAACAGTTAGCTCAACATAACTATACTACAAACACACACACATACAAACAAATAAACAAGCCAGAACCAATCAGAAATAAGCAGGAAACTACGGCTGAGTTAGTGATAAAAACATCACTGTGACTGTTGACATCCATAGAGACCAGAGTGAACCATCTGGACCCACAGAGAGGGAGAGTGTGTGTGTGTGTGTGTGTGGTGTGTTTTTGTGTGTGTGTGTGTGCGCGCGTGTGTGTCTGTTTCCCACTGAGAGAATCTGTTGTTTTTCCTGCTTTCTTCTGATTGGATGGCGGAGTTGGCTGCTGGCCAATAATAGAGATAAGAGAGAAAGGTGTGTGTGTTTAGAGTAAAAAATAAAATATTAAAATATTCATGATCAGAGGACACATTCACGTGTTTGTTGATTGTTTAGATATTCTGGCATCATTGGGAAGTCATCACCAAGGAAACAACATTTCACACACACACACACACAGTTGTAGAGGTCTGGTTGCTGCCTTCTGTCAGCTTCAGAAGTGGTTTGAACGTCTTTAAAAGTTGTTTAGGTAACCTCACAGTTAGTGGAATGTGAGATTTAAAAAATGTCCTCATTTCTGGCATGCTTTTAACTTTAAATTACATCAGACAGCTGATTGATGATTGTTGCTTGTTCACTTCTGTTTTTTGTGTCTCTACAGATCGTCTGATTGTGTGTGTTTCGCCTGAAAATGTGTTTGTGTTTGTTGTGTCTTTGTTTACTCTGACTTTTATATGTGATGTGTGAACAAACAGACTAACTGAGTGTATTCTCTGTGTGTTCAGAGGAAGAGTAAAGTTCATTATCAGATTGCTGTTATCATCAACTACTTGGGTCACTGCATCTCTTTGGGAGCTCTGCTGCTTGCCTTCACACTCTTCATGAGACTCAGGTAATCTTCCTGTCTGTCTGTCTGTCCACCTGTCTAACTCTCAGGTCTAACCTTTAGCTCATTCACTCAGTAGTTGGAGTTTTGCTCTCTCAGGCCATTAAATGCTGTAGCCCTCAAAGAGATGCTGAGTGCACAAAAGACTTAAACCAGCCAATGAAACATTTGAGAAGACATGATTAGAGCCAATCAGAGTGTAACAAGAGGTTCACGCAAATTTTCTGGATTAAAGAGTTCGACATGTAGACATTCGGTCTGCAGTGAAATAAAGCAGCAGGCAAACTGAGCTTTGATGAACCTGAATCATCCAGACTCTGTCTCATCCTTTGATCCTGACAAACACACCAATAAACCAGCTGCCTGTGTGTGTGTGTGTTTGTGTGTGTGTTTGTGTGTGTGTTTGTGTGCGTGTGTTGGGAGATGTCCAGTCATTGTTGGAGGATTAAGGATCAAACAGTCAGAGGAGGAGAGAGGATTAGACATGAAAAGAAGCCTCAGTCCAACAGACTTGTTTCTATTTTGGTATTTTGATTTAAATGCTCAGAATCTGAATCTTTTAGTTTCATTCAAACTTTATTTCAAACTGGCTTGTATACTTACACACTTACCCTGGTCTGGGTGAATACTGGATTCTGATTGGCTGCAGGGTGTCCATTAATCCCTGATAATCGACACTTGCTCAGTAGTTCCAGTGAAACTGTTCACCGTCGGGCTGCAGACTCCTCGACATTAGAAATAAATGACATGAAAAACAAACTGAACGTCAGCACTGAGTGCAGTCCTGCAGTGCCTTGTCCTCACCACAGGGTGGCGACTGTAAAAAACAACACAACACGCCGTCTCTCTGAACTTCCTCTGCAGGCTGTCAGAGATCCTCTCACATCACATTCACTGTTGAGCTGCTGGTGAACGTCCTCAGACTGATCTGGAGACTGATAGCTGATAGTCCTGTTGTTAAACATCCTGTCAGACTGTCTTCACTGTTTGTTACTGACTGAATGTGTTAGCATCACATTAGCCTTGCGGCGCACAGCTGAGCGCAGTAGAAACATCTGCTGCTACTGAGTCAGGAGAGCACTCAGACCTCCTGCACTATCCTCATTTAGTAACTGAGGCAGCTGTTAGAAGGGTAGCTGTAGCATGAGGCAGAGGCTCAGAAAGGCAGAAGATGAGTGTGATGATGAAGCTGCTGCTGTTTTATTGGTCAAGAGTGTACATTTGATCAATGCGTGTTTCCCATCTGCATTGTTTTGTCCTTCAGTCTGACAAAAATTCCTAGGTGATGGTGAACAAGTTGAGACTCTGCTGTCCAGATGGCCACAGTCTGACATTTTTGGTTGTTTAGAAGAATTAAAAGTTATTGTGTGTTACAGCTGAGGTTAGTGAACTGTACCTATCTGTGTGTCTCACAGGAGTATTCGTTGTCTGAGGAACATCATCCACTGGAATCTGATCTCAGCGTTCATCCTGAGGAACGCCACCTGGTTCATCGTCCAGTTAACAATGAATCCTGCTGTTACTGAGAGCAACCAGGTAACCACGTACTGACAAAGTCAGCGACCCTAATGATGTCTGCATAGATTCTCAGTCATTAAGGTCATCTTGCGTTGAAGAGCTTCTGTTGGGGACACTGGACTTCAGTTTAAAAGTGAAGACGTTTCACCTTTTCTTCAGTTCTGATTAACTGTCAGGAGTTCCAGGTGTTAACGCTAGATGGTGGATCTGCCCAGCCAACATGTGACTGCAAGGGGATGGATGGGTCTTTGTCCCACACAGCCATCATGTCGCACATAATGTGTGGCTTGTCAAGTGGGTGGTCAACCCACCCTTTTTATCATGTGACTTATAAGGGTCATATGGTTCTTGGAGGGAATAAGGTGTAAGTCTCCTCGGGAGGAATCTCAAGGCTGCACTGTTCCCTCAACAGAAGTGGTGACACAGACCACAGAACACTGGAAGGTTGTTCCAGGCAGTTTTGTCCTTAGAATAAACTAGTTTCTGTCTGAGGGTGTTGGCGGGTTTGAAGTGTACTGGAATGTCATGTTCTCCGTATTCTTTCAGACACTTGCCCTTCTTATCTGTGTCCTCATTGATGCTAATGATCCTGATATCTCTCTGGCCTCTTGAAGATTTCATGAAGGCCCAGTTGAGGTATCCACAGGTCCTAAGCGGCGTCTTCATGTGTGTGTGTGCTCCTTCTTTATTCCCTTGACTTTTGCAGGAACATGGTCTGTCTGGTGGTGGACAGTTCTTATCATTCCCAGTTTGTGTTCCAGTGGGTGGTGATAGTCAAAGAGCAGATACTGGTTCATGTGTGTTGGCTTCCATTACACCTTGATATTAAGACTCCTATCCTTCTCAATATGTACCGCACAGTCAAAAAAGGCCGCCTGTTATCTCTGACATCCTCCTTGATATTGTTGTCAACAGAGTTGATATGTTCAGTGAAGGCTTCTACCTCATTTGATTTAATCTTGACTCAGGTGTCGTCCCCATACCTGAACTCAGTGGCTTAGTGTTGTGCCCTTGAAGGAGTTCAAAGCTCTCTACTCAGCTTCTTCCACGTGGAGGTTGGCTACAGGGGGATACATCCGAGAGCTCATGACATTCTACTCCCAACTGAGAGTCGTTACTGTCTTCCTTTCTTGTGGAATAATATTGGATGGTGGCAATTTGGCACTGGAGAGCACTACTGAGACTTTAAGTCGGAGTTGTTTGGCTTCTGGTTGTGGGAGGTTGTTCTTCTTGATTGCAGATTCTGTGGCTGTTATGAGGTCGACAACTGGTGGTTGTTTCGGTGTTATGGTAAAATTGAGTCCCTGGCCAGGACGTCATTTTGTAGTTGGGTGAGAACCCTGTCAGACAGATTTCTGACCAAAGTGTCCCTGATGATGGTCACCACAGCCGAGGTACTGATCTTCAGTGATGGCTTCATTAAAGTAAAATGCAGCTGTGACATCACGCTAACTTTATACTCTGCTTTAAAATCTTCTGTTTTCTTCTGCAACAAAACACAGAGACAGAGAGAGGAGAAGTACAACTTTAATTCTCTTTCCTCTCCTCCTCCTCTTCCTCTTCCTCTTTCTCTTCAGGTGTGGTGCAGGTTGGTGACAGCTGGTTATAATTATTTCCATGTGACAAACTTCTTCTGGATGTTTGGTGAAGGTTGTTATCTTCACACGGCCGTTGTTCTCACCTACTCCACTGACAAGCTCAGGAAGTGGATGTTCATCTGCATCGGCTGGGGTACTTGCACCTGTCCGCCTGCCTGCACCTGTCTGTCTGTCTGTACCTGTGTCTGTCCAGCCTCTCCTCTCAGTTTACCTGTACATCTGTTTGTCTGTTCACAGGTATTCCATTTCCGATTATAGTTGCCTGGGCATTTGGAAAACTTTACTATGACAACGAGAAGTAAGTCACATGACTGTAAAAATGAGCAGGACTCAAAGTCTTTTTGTGTCTGCAGACCACATGTATGTATTAGTCTGTCTCCCCTCACACAATAACTCTGTGGCTGCGGTTACCTCCAGGTTCATCACGCTTTACCTCAGATTTCTAAAAGAAGTTAAACTGACACCTGACAGCCTATCAGAGAGGGTGATTCAGCAGCAATCTGATGAATGGCTGTGTCTGGATTAACAGGTGCTGGTTTGGAAAGAGAGCGGGCGTTTATACTGACTACATCTATCAAGGCCCAATGATCCTAGTTCTACTGGTAAGAACGCCTCAAATACTGTCCATCTGATAACAAGCAGTACATACACACAGGTGTGATTAATTCAGCCATAGATGGTCCTCCACAGGTAAGATGAACATACACCTGTATTTATTTATGATGAAATGACAAATCATCATCTCCTGATCAGATGACCTTCAAACTTCAAACCTTTATTGTCAGTATATTTTTTTACATACACCAAAATCCTTCTCTGCATTTAACCCATCACTGATTGAACATGCAGTGAAACACACAGGAGTAGTGGGCTACCATTTCAGGCACCCAAATTTTTTCCTGCCAGTCCAGTCCGCTTCTCCTACCTGTAGGCCACAGTAAGAGAAAAGTGCGCTGATACTGCTGCTCTGAAAAGTAAGTTTCTCAAAGTAAATGTAGTAAATGTACCCTGCACTGGTCTCATCCATGTCTTCTTCTCATCAGATTAACTTTGTCTTCCTGTTCAACATTGTTCGGATTCTGATGACCAAACTAAGGGCGTCGACCACCTCAGAGACCATCCAGTATAGGTACAACATGACACAGGAAATACCTTTAAAATGGGTAGAAACACAGCATAGTAGAGGCAACCACCCCAGTTCTTTATGAGAGACAGTCAAACCTTTCTGGGATGTTGTTGGGATGATTCAGACCACCCATCTCTTCAATACCTGACAACTGTTTTGCTTGGAGCAGCTTTAAAATGGTGTAACACAAAATCATCAATATTTACTCAATGAAAAGCGTGACTTATTGAGAGTTTGTTCATTTTCATTAAGTTACACAGTCCACTAACTGCTGTCAGTCACATGTTAGAGATGACAAAGTCAAATTCACTTGTGTTTTCTTCACTGCTCTGCTGCTGCTGTTTGTTCTTGTAGGAAGGCAGTGAAGGCGACTCTGGTGCTGCTGCCTCTGTTAGGAATCACCTACATGTTGTTCTTTGTAAATCCTGGAGGAGAAGATGAAGTCGCTCAGATCGTTTTCATCTACTTTAACTCTATTCTGGAGTCCTTCCAGGTTTATCTTTTCCCTCTTTACAAACAGCGGAAATCAGTTCTAAAATAAACTTTGAGCAACAGCAGCCTTACATTATTTGCACTGTCAGTGGTCCAATAGCAATGTTAGCAGCTAACACTCCTCATGTATGTCTCCACAGGGCTTTTTTGTCTCAGTTTTTTACTGTTTTCTCAACAGTGAGGTAATTTATTCTTCTGTTTGTTCTTTATTGTTGAATCTCTGTGTCTGTGGTGTTCTGCATGGTTTTGTGCTCAGCTTCATGTTGTTGGTCTTTTTTTAAATGCTGTTTACACTAACATACTTTAGTGTCTGTATCTGTGTACAGGTGCGGTCTGCTGTTAGGAAGCGTTGGGCTCGTTGGCAAGACCGTCACTCCTTCCGGAGTCGGGCGGTGCGAGCCACGTCACTGCCCACCTCACCAAGCAGAGTATCCTTCCACAGCATCAAACAGTCCTCCAACCTCTGACAGACAGATAGACTGGGTCTTTATGGGCCTGAACTCACCCAACTACAATCTATGATGCTGTTCCACTCAGCCAATCAGAGGATTTATTCTTTGTCAGGACCTGATTAAAACCAACCAAATACAGTACAGGATCCAGATTTATAGCGCCAATCAGATTGAGTTAAGACTCTATGCGACCCCGCCCCCTTTCATGTGCTGATCAATCGCTGGACTCAATCGATAAGTTGCTTCCACGGTGTTATAAACACATGTGACATCAGGCAGCTGGACTGTGTTCATGTTCCATAATTAACAAGTTTATTGATTGATTACTGTTACTGATTAGCTATATCTGTCTATGCTGAAAATTGATCATCAGCCTTCTCCTGTTTAACAGAGCTAACAGCACACATACACACACAGTAGATGGTAGTAATTCTCTCTAACATAGTATAATAATAATATTAACTTTATTTATATAGCACCTTTCAAAAAACAGATTTTCTAAGTACTTAACAATCATTTAAAAACATAAACCAACAAATTGTATACATATAGATGACAACAAAATATAAATAGACAATTGATGAACAAAGTTGAAGATTTAAGATAAAAGGTAAAACAACAGCAAATGAAGTAGAAAAATGGCTGACATATAGGAATTATACAATTTAAAACCAATAAGCTAAAAGGGATAATAAAAAGACAGTAAAAAGACAATAACATCTAAAAGCCAGTCTATGAAAGTGGGTTTTGAGAAGTAAGTCTTAGTTTGAGAGAAGTAAGCCTTATCTAAGTGGAAAGATCATTTCAAAGCCGAGGGAAAGTCCGGTCACCTTTAGTCTTTAGCCTTGACTTTGGAACCAGAATGTCCCCACCCAAGGAGGTGGTAGACAAAGGGGGTCAAAAACTCTGTAATATAACTTGGAGCCAGACCCAGAGGTGCTTTAAAAGTGATCAGTAAAATCTTAAAATCAGTTCTTAAATGGACTGGCAGCCAGTGGAGGGAGGCTAGGATGGGAGTGATGTGGTGTCGTCTGTTAAAACCAGTGAGAAACCGAGCTGCTGCATTCTCAACTAGTTGGAGGCATGAGAGGGACTTGTGGGAGATGCCGGACAGAAGAGAGTTGCAGTAGTCTGGCAGTTAGTTTTTGACGGGTGGACAGAGGACCGAGGTTGATTGGTGTCTGGAGATGTGGGGGGCTAAACCATCCAATATGATTTCTGTTTTTGGACTGTTGAGGTGAAGAGTGTTTTGGGCAATCCAACAGTTTACATCACTGAGACAACTGATGGCAGTGCCAGGCTTCTTGGGTCATTGGGTCTCAAGGGAAGGCATATCTGTGTGTCGTTTGCATAGCAGTGTAAAGAGACATTGTGTCTGAATAATTTGGCGAGGGAGCATATAAATAGGGAATAAAATCGGACCTAAAATTGAGCCCTGCGGCACACCACAGGTGATGTGGGCTGGGGATGACATGTATTCACCTATGGTGACTGCAAAAGTTCTGTCCAGAAGGTAAGAGCACAGCCAGTGGAGTGCAGTGCCCCGGATACCCACCCAAGATTGCAGGCCGTTTATTAAAATGTTGTGGTCTACATGTCAAATGCTACACTAAGGTCTAAAAGAATTAAAATAGGGCTCTCTCCACTGTCGGCCGATAAAACCAAACTTCCTCCTTAAGTAAAATAATAACACAAGCTTCTGTTCCTTCCTCGCTTTACTACCCAGCTGCCAGAGGACAATGTAATTCAGTTAAAAGATGAATGATAGTCATAAAATCAGACATCTTGAAATGCTCCTGAACAAGACACTGACTTCATCTTGTGCTGGTGGACAAATAGCAGCTGGGCACCAGGGGGCGCTCTAATAAAGTTGTGAATTATAATGAATTTATACTGAGTTACAAATAATGTTGTGATTTGTGAGGAATTTACTGACATATTTTTGTATTCTGAATATTTGCACTTTCCATGAGCTGGATTCTGTACAGAACAGGTTTCAATAGATTTATCTTAAATTGTAATTGTTGTTGTGCACAGTTGCACTCTGCTCAGTTTCCTGTTAATCTTGATTTAATTTAGAGTTTTGGGTCCCATAGACAGTTTACCCTGATAGATAGTACAAACAGTAACCGTAGAGTAGTTAGTACCTGTAGGTCAGTGCTGAGGGAAGAAAACACTCAGGATGAAACACAAACTGCTCCTCTTGTTTATTGTTGCACCTGAACATGTGTGTGTGTGTGTGTGTGTGTGTGTGTGTAATTAAAATCAGTGGCATTATTAGCTGGAAAACGCTTGATAAATATCTGATTTAACATGTTAGTTTTTGTAAATAATGACTTTATAAAAAGATAACATTAAAGTCAAATTTATAATCTCAGAAATGATGAGCATTTGTTTTAAATAAAAGAATGTTTAGTGAAAGACTGAGTGGACTTCATTGTAGCTGTGATCCTTCTGTATCTACTGATGATTGATATGTAATAAATCAGTTCTTCAGCAGGATAAAAGTTGTTTTCTTCAGTAAAAACACTCGGTTTGGACAAACCTGAAACTCTGATCAGAACAGAAGATGACATTTGTTCCCACAGGATTTCATCTGCTGATCATCTTTATGGAAATTCAGCAGACAGAAAGAAAATCAAGTAAATCCCCAACACAAACATCATAATACAGCAAATACAAAGACAAGAGTGTGTGTGTGTGTGTGTGTGTGTGGGCTGGGGGGGGGGGGGTAGAAGTTAAACCTAAACCTTTCAGAATTTTTCAGAACAATATTTTAAACATCGGGCCATCACCATGGAAACTAGTGAGGTGTTCAGTCAAGTCACATGGTGCATATTAATCTGTGAAGGTCACCTGCATACACCTGATGACAGTGAACATATGGGATTGAGAGGAGGAAGTGTGACGTTATTGATACACACCAATGGCAAACTACAAAGGAGAAGACACTGGAAACTACTGCAACCTTCATCAATCAGCACAACGAAGCTGAGCAGCAGACTCTTTGCACACTGTTGTATTAATCCCATCCACATTGTCATCATTAACATCATCAGAGTGGCAGAAGAGTCAGCACAGTGCAATCATACGTCTGAGTTTGACTTGTTGCTCCTGCAGCTGGAGATCATCAGGATGTAAACTCAGAGAACTGAAGGCTCTGATGTGGTTTTCTTCACTTCAGCTTGGTGCTGTGTCACATCTCTGCTGGATTTATTTGGTTTGAGAGAGTTTCGAGGGTAACATGAAGTCAGATTTTTTATTTCCAGTGTGTCTGCTTGTTTGAGATGTTGGTCATTCAAACAAGCAAAATGTTAAGGAGTGAAAAGGGTTACTCCATCTCATCAGCTACGATTTTGTCTTGTTAGGCTTCTCAGGGTTCTGCCCTGCTGTTTGTATTGTACCTGATAAATATTCATTTTAAAGGTTTCTTATGTACGACAGAGTCAAAGGAAGCCGCAAAATTCTGAGAGAAAACTATAAAACTATAAATGTATAAGAAGAATCTTGAACAGTCAGACACTGAGTGTGGAAACGCTGATAGAAATGGTGTGTGTTTGAAAACCGATCTGGATGAGGTGAGAGTGTGTTTGTACAGATCAGCATTTATTTACAAATGTTTCCAGACTGATTAATTTGACGAGGTCCACTGCTTTTTTACTTACAGTGACTAAGAGTCAGTCGTATCTACAGCTGTATGACATGAGAATAAAATCAACAAATCATCAGCTGAACCTTTGATGTGTTTCAACATTTTCAGTTGTTGTTGTTGTTCAGGTGAGGCTCCTGATGACATCTGCTGCTCAGGTAAGCTTATTTATTTCACATGACTGAAACTTTCACAGTTTGTTGTTCAGTCTGATTCTGGTTCTGTGGTTTTTAGTATTTTATATTTCATTTTGCATACTTTACTGATCCACAAGTAGGACTGAGGTAAGCAGAGATAAACAGAAGAAAAGTAAGACATGAATTTGTTAAAAACCTTCAGAGAGCAGCACTGATCACGTGTTTCTGAATGTCAGATTCTTTTCACCTCACTCTGACCTGTCCCTTTGGTCTCCATGGTAACAGGTCTAACCCTCTGGCCGTTTCCATGGAGACCGAAGTCAGCCCTCATTCACAAACGGTTTGACATTTGACCCCGTCCACTCAGCCCTGACCCCTCCCCCTCATGTGACATCACAGCTGAGTCTGAAGCTCATTGGCTTAGTTTGACAGGAAACAGAAGGTGAGTGTCTTTCTGCTGATGACTAAAGGAGTCTGCTGCACAGACTTCACATTGAACATCTTAACCCATTCTGAATGTTTAAATACCAAAGTTCATCTGTGTAAAAATATCAGAGAAATATACAAAAAAAGACACAGAAATATAATATTTTCAAATATATGTTATACTTGTACATAGAATATGTAATGTATGTTTAGTATACTGAAACACGTACTACAAATATAATTTACATGTAACAGATTTTTCCTTTGATTTCAAGTTACACTGTAAAAGAATCTGAATAAATAAATAGATAGATAGATAGATGGATAGATATACTTTATTGATCCCAGGCTGGGAAATTACAGTGCAGCAGCAGCAGCAATACACACAATAAGCTATACAAAGTGTTAAAAATAGCAACATACAAAGCAATATAAAAAGTGTACAACAAACAAACAGTGTAATGTTGTGCAAAATACAGTAGAATGCGAGGTGCAGTGAACCGAGTGAGTAAAACATATAAAGTGCGTAGTGACTGTATGTTATGAGCCGAGTTTAGCTGTTATTGAACGTTGTGATGGCGTGTGGCAGGAGAGACTTCCTGCAGCAGCCTGTGGGAGAAGGTGCTCCTCTGTCTGTGTAATCTGCAGTATGTGTCTTAACGGTGTTGTATTACTACACTGTAACTCCACTGTGGTATTGCTACTGTGCAACATTTTACTGCTGTAAATATTTAGGGTAAATAATTTTTATAGCCGATGTAAGGAGTGCAAATATGTAACGTGCAGTATTTATGCAAGATGTGTTTTCATTAAATATAGTGATGTAACACTGTGAAGTATTCACAACACCGTACTGTTAGTGCGGCACCACTGACCTGGGATCTGATTTATCTCAACGATATTAACAACACCGCCCACTGTCTCTGTGTTAGTGACCGCTGATGTTACCATGGCAACTGCAGCTTCCTCTCCCAGCATGCACTAGCAACAGAGCAGCCCGCCCCCCGACCATCACCACCTCAGAGAACGGAAGCAGGTGGAAGTCCAGAAGGGTGGAGCAGCAGACAGACGGACAGCAGCCAGGAGGTAAGAGACTGAAACACACAGCACCTCGCTGTCTGTCTGTCGCTCTCTCTGTCTCCGTCTCTGCTCCGTGTGTCATTGCCGCCCCGCTGTCTGCAGGCTCTCAGGTGGCTGCGGCAGACGCGCGAAGCGGTATCTTTCCGCTTGCTGAACGCGTGTCTTTCCTCTGCGCGCCGCGCCGTTGCTGTCCTTTAGCCTGCAGGCTAATGTAGCGTCAGATCAAACACACAAAGCAGACAGGGCGGCTCACGTCAACGTGCGCTTGCTTGTATGTCAGGGCGGATGACTGACAGGTTATTGTTGCGTTGCTGCATCATCGTCATCATGGAGGACTTCACTTGTTACTGAGCATGCTCATTACTGATGCCTTATGTTCTCCTCCTCCCCTCCACAGCCTTTACTATTATTCCTCCTTTCCTCCTGCTCATCTCCATCTCCTCTTTGTTTCTTCTCCTCCTCCTCCTCCTCCTCTTCTGTAGGAGTAATGATGGATGGATACTCCCCCCTGGGAGGTGGCCCCGCCCCTAAAGCGTCGGACGTGACAGGAGGTTGGTTTGTCTGTGATCACATTTCACTTCAGGTCCATACTGAACTGCTGACTGTTCTTGATATGATGCTTGTCTTCTGTACAGCTGGGTTGAATCACTGACTAAAATAAAGATGGACGACATGACAATTAAAGGGAGACTCAACATGTGCTTTGCCCTCAGTTTGGTTTTAATTAGTTATTTGATTAAAAGGGGCTGAAACGTCATGACTGACAGCTGACTGCTGCTCCTGATTGGCTGAGACATGTGTGTGGGCAGGAACTGGATACATCAGCCCCCCCTCATGATCACAGCTACACAGACTCCGGCTCCAGATGACATCACCAGAGCAAGATGGCAGCACTCGTGTCAGGGACATTTTGGCTTCAGTGGGAGGAAGTGGAGACACATCGGCCATCTTTATTTGTGTCAGTGTGTTGAATGTGTGCGTCAGAACATGTAGCTTTGTCATGTTTGAACTCATGCATCAATAGTTGATTGATTTTGAGGGTATTGATCTTCCAGTGTTGTGATGAAGCTCTCTGACAGGTCGATAAATTCATCAGTAACTAAACTTCCAGCCTTTAATTCTGCGCAGTCCTCACGTCATGAATTGGATGAGTTACACGTTAACTGGTCACAGATCAGATATCCGATTCAATCCATCACACATTCAATCATACACTGATCAGTGTAATCATGTTTAGTTTTTTTGAATGATGACTCCTTTTCCTCCTCCTCCCCGTCTCCCACTGTAACAAAGAAACCTCCTTATTACCATCTTCATCTGCTACTTCTACTCCTCCCATTGTTTCCTTCTCCTCTTTCTCCTCTCTCCTTCTATCCTCTTCTCTCTCCTCCTCCTGTCTCCTCCTCCCACATCAGACTTCTCAAATGGAAGCAGAGCTGAGGAGGAGGAAGGAAATGGAGGTGAGTTGATGAGGAGCAGCTCTGAGGAACTGCCAGAGACGAGGGATGAGAAAGAAAGAAGAGCAAACCACAATGAAGAAAGAGGCAGAGGAGGAGGAGCAGCTAGGAGACGAAGAGAAAGAGAGGACATGGCCACAGACCCCCTGCTCCTCCATCACACCTCCTCCTTTACATCAGGAGCAGAGAGGAGGAGACGAAGAGAGGAAGAGGAAAAGAAAGCTGCAATAAAGAAAAAGGGGGAGCCCCAACTAAGAGTGGATGGAGAGATGGAGGTAGAGAAGAAACAGAGGGGGGCCCTTTGCACCACATCTCATCCTGATGTGGGACAGGAAGAAACAACTGACAAAAACAATGTGACTGAAGAGGACAAGGAGCAGATAACAGAGGAGTGTACAGGAAGAGCTGTGATGTCTGATGAGGAGCAGGAGTCCACAGAGCTCCACCCCCCCTGGAAATCAGTTCAGAGCCTCCTGCAACGGGGAAGCTGGACATGCACAAAGAGAAAACTAACTGTCTCATCCATCAAGCTCCACCCCCCCCTCCAATCCCTGAAGTCCAGGACGTCCCTTTTCAGGGAACAAGTGCTCCCACAGAAAGGAGATGTTTGATTTCCACTGTAGCTCCTCATGCCAGAAGCAAAGCCCCACCCATGGTAACTGTCTTAGTGAAGAAAACAAGCAACTCCTCCTCTTCAAAACAGGCTGCTTCACCCAGGAAAACAAGTGCTCCTCTAGCTAAACATGCTAGTCCAGTTAGAAAATCAAGTGCTCCTCCTCCTCCTCCTCTCAACAAAGGTCTGTCATTCTGAATCTCTTCCTTCTGCACTTCTGCCTTGGTTCATCCTCTTCCTTTTTGTCATGTCTTTGTCTGCACCTCCTCTTCTTTTCGCCTCCTGTTCCTATGCTTTCTTCTTTTGTTTTGAAAGAGACACAGAGTAGACACTCCCTGTTGGCCTCTGCTTCTACTTCCTGTTTGCTCCATCAGTAATAATCAGTAATCTCTGGAGAAATAATCAGATCAGAGCTGACATTTTGCTTTGTGGTTTGATCGTCATTTTGTTCTGAAATATGAAGCAACTCAAAGATGACATAAAGGAGTTCATCACTTCCTCCACTGGTTTCTTCTTCTTTTGTTCAGAAAAAGCAGCTGTGAAGGAAACTACGGAAGAAAATACGAAGGTAAAATAAACCAGCAATACACAACACCTGAGAGAGGATTAGCAGGTGCCATCAGACAGACAGGTGGAGAGAGACAGGCAGGCAGACAGATGTCATAATCATAAGTCATAAACTGAGTGATCCATCACACTTGATTAGAATAAATTTGTAATAACCCCAATAATAATGGGCCATGCAGGCCTGGTACTGGACTATTCAGGTGTTCCTAATGATCAGGGGCCCGTTACAAGAAGGAGGTTCAACAAACTCTGAATTGATTTACTCTGAATTTCCGGTTTCAGAGCAGCTGATCTGAGTTAGTTCATTCAGCTCTGAGCAGGTTGACTCTGAGTTAATCAGCACGACTATAAAAAGCCATCACGAATGGAGCCTCGATACTACGATTCACCATGGCAATGGCCGATGAAAATCAGAGGCCCCCTATTTGTGGTCTGCAGGACTAGTGCAGGAAGTCTTCTGCAGGCACACGCCGGCTATGAGAACATCTTTGGCAGCAGTGAAGGACAGAAAGTTGGCGGGAAAAACTGCTGCTGGAGTCACAGCACAAGTTTAGTTTCATCACTGTTAAAATATCACAGGTGAAAACTGATGAAATGACTGAACCTGAAAGTAATTCTCATACAGGAAAGAACATGGAAGCAGCTAAAAATGAAATATAAAAACATAATTCAGTCAGGTTAGGCTGCAGTGTAAGAGGCTTATGGCTGTACCTCACTGTGATAACATCTGACACGTTAAAGTAAACATCATTCAGCGGTTATTTCAGTGTGCAGCA
Organism: Scatophagus argus; assembly: GCF_020382885.2. Classification (NCBI taxonomy): domain Eukaryota; kingdom Metazoa; phylum Chordata; class Actinopteri; family Scatophagidae; genus Scatophagus; species Scatophagus argus. The sequence goes on from NC_058508.1 coordinate 22,874,639, forward strand.
GCTTCAACACGATGTCCTCTTCTGTCCTGTTTCATTAATTGGAGCTGAGGAAAGTAACGTTTGACTTCTACTCAGCCAACAGAAGCAGGGCAAAGGCCTGGAAAACGGGCAGAGGACCTTCACCTCTGACAGGCACAGGAGATGAGCTGAAACCAAGGAAGAAAAACGGTGCTGCTCAACTAAGGAGTCATCGGGGCGAGACAAACAGTCCAGTGTGCTGAAATGTGACTGAATGAATGAATGAGCGAATGAAGCCGCCGTTAGGCTCGCTAAAGGGGAGGAAACAGACAGAAATTCTGGGTTTACTGAAGAAAATTTGCTCCCGACCAGGTTATGTTCACAGACTAAGTTACCCTGGTATAGTATAAGTTACCTTCCTTCTGAAACGGGTTTGAGTTACCTTCCTCACTGAAACAGTTAAGCCATTTCACGCTTAACTTACTCAGAGTTCTTATTAAACCTACTTTCTGAAACGGGCTCCTGGACACTGAGTGGAGACAACATTAACAATGATAATAATAATGATGTGTGTTTGTTTCAGGCCTCCAGGACAGCAGGAGGCACCAGAGCAGCCAAGATGATCTCAGCCAAGAGTACAGGTTTGACTCTACACCAGTTCAACCAGTGGCAGCATTCCAACCAGTCTGACCCACTTAACCTTCCCCGGTCTGTCTGTCTTTCAGAGTCAGTAGATGGAGTCAGCAGTCCAGGAAGCCGTTCTCCTGCCAGTCGATCCTCCACTCCGAACAGAGACATCAAGAAGGTCTGAACATCCGTCTAACTACCTGCTCAGCTGTCTGTGTGACTGTCTGACTGCTTTCCTGATGGAAGCGGTACAAACAGTTCGTTCGTGTGCTGCTGTTTCACCAGTTCCTGTGTGTTACTGGTTAAACTGGTTCTGATGATACTGTGCTGCAGGTAGCAGTGGTCCGGACCCCCCCCCCAGGTCTCCCAGCTCTGCTCGTGGACGAACCCCCCCCCTCCCCTCCCACCCCATGCCCGACCTCAGCAATGTGAAGTCGAAGGTTGGATCCACTGAGAACCTGAAACACGTACCTGGAGGAGGGAAGGTAACACATGCACCTGAGGACATGTTGTGTTTTCCTGAGCCTCACACCTCTGATCTCAACCACATTCTGACCTGAACCTTACATCCACTTCTGGTTTTAAGGTTCAGAATCTTCCCAAAGGTGACTACTGGAAAAATGTCCTCAGTTTTTTAGGCTGTTCTCACTGCTGACTTCTGATTCTCTGATTGGTCCTCACAAATTCATACATACAAGTTCACAGATTGTTCAGCCATTTGACTGAAGAACAGTTCCAAGTTCAAAAACATCAAGTCAAGACTCAGCCCTACCTGCCTGTCTCTCTTTCTGCAGGTTCAGATTGTTAATAAGAAGTTGGATCTCAGTAACGTCACATCAAAGTGTGGCTCCAAAGACAACATCCACCACAAACCAGGTAACACACACACACACATGCACGCACGCATGCACGCTTACTCACAGGTACAGGCTAGACTCTTCACGTGTTGTCTTTTATATACATACACTGTACTATACTGTAGTATTACATGGTGTGTTGTGTTTGTTACTGTGTTGTGTACTTGTGTGTTGTGTGTCAGGTGGAGGGAAACTGGAGATTAAATCAGACAAGTTGGATTTTAAATCTGTTCAGTCTAAAGTCGGTTCTCTGGAGAACGTCGCTCACGTTCCAGGAGGAGGGAAGAGGAAGGTAGAACATGCTCGCACATCAGCAACACGGTTTCTGATTGGGTTCTAACAGAACCCGCAGAACACAAATAGTTCACTGGTGTAAAGTCACAACCACAGAAGTACTGAGCGAGTAGTAAGTACTTGTGGCCTCCTCTGTTGCCGTGTGTTTAAGTACTTTACCTTACTGCTTTTACTCATCAGTAGTCATGTACACACATGGTTACATGTGGGTGTTTCATATTGAATGACTTCCTGTCCATTTGTGGGCCAGGTGACACGTGTGACTTCCTTCCTGTTTTTAATTTTGTACGGCAGCAGTTCTGTTGCTCCACAGGAAAGTGGTTCCACCAGCAGATGGCGCCACTCGCTCACATGAGCTGATGGAAGGATCTGCAGAGTCAAGATCCAGATGTTGTTTTTACCTCAGCATATAAAGTACTGAGGGAAGCTTATGTTACACATTAACTATATTTATATTGGGATTTAATAATGTTGACAAAAACTTTAAGTTTAAATATGTTTATACATTTTATTTTACATACCACAGCTGTTTATTTGACGTATTTCATGAGACAGTATGTTATGAATTAAATCCATCACCTCTATGTTCATATACTGTGTTTCTATATTATAGCTAACCATACACATACACATAATACTGTATTTATATTTCAAAAGTAACTCTACTCATATATTTTGTACTGTATACTTTGTACTGTACTGCATTTGTACTGTACCGTTTGTGTGACCACAGTTCTGATGGTGTGTCAGCAGATCGAGAGTCAGAAAGTGAGCTTCAGAGAGAACGCCAAAGCTCGAACTGACCACGGTGCTGACATCATCACCCAGCCTCAATCCTCCCCTGGTCGCCTTAGCAACACTTCCTCCCCAGGAAGCCTTAATGCTGCTGAAGCTCCGCCCCTCGATAGCCTGGCCGACCAGGTGAAAGATTTACCTGTTCAGAAGTCGTTTCTCTGTTCTGTGCCCCCTCGTATCCTCACTCCTCCATCCTCTGACTCAGAATTCGATCTCAGGTGACTGGCTGGAGGAGTTAAGAGTGAGGATGCAGGTGTATATATCATACTGTGTTCTGTAGGTTCTCTTAGTTCTATAAAAGATTCTGCTCCTCATTGCTTGAGTCACTCTTCGTTAGACACGGTTCTAACTGCATTCTTTAATGACATTTCACCCTGATATCACGTGTGTCGCATGATGCCATATTGTGAAGTGAACATGGAAGTTGTGATGAACAGCTTGAATCCAGGCTGTAAACTGGACAGGTGATGCTGTCACAACACTCGCCATATTTAATTGGCTCAGAGGAGATATGTGTGTCTCTCTCTGTTAAGTTGCTGTTGTCTCCACACCTTCCTTGTGTCTCCTCCTCATCTCAGGTGGGAGGGACTAAGACATGAAGGAAGGAAGCAAGGAAAGGAATTGAGAATATACAGAGGAGAATCACAGACGTTAACAATCACTTTCCTCTTCCTGCCAGGTGACTGCCTCCCTTGCCAAACAGGGCCTGTAATTGGTCAGCCCACCCCCTCCACGTATCAAGGAACCTGATGGAAGACAAAACAGATCCCCATCTGTCTTTTTCCTCAAGACCTTCACCTGATATCACACAAACAAGATTGGAGAGATTTTATGGAGTTAAAGTCTGAGCTTCTGAACGCAACTCTTCCAGATTTATGTCCAGATTATCAGCCAATGACAGTCAGGTGAGAGAATTTAGGTATTCAGTCAACACACAAAGGAACGCTCAGATGGTTCAAACCCTCCTGTTCTCTGGTCTTTTATTTGTGTGTCCAGTACAGGCTGCCTTAGCTGAGCTTAGCGTGAAGCATGGAAAACATCGAACTACTTGTCTGACTCCATGAAAGGAGTGAATGATATGTTAAGGTTGTCGGAGGAGGACTGTTTAGTGTTTCCCCTGCTTCCAGTCTTCATGCTAAGCTAGGCTGGACACTTCTCGGTACGGGACAATAACTTTAGGGCCTTCAGTTGGTTCCAGGACTACTTGATGTGGGCTTAGGGGTGCTTAAAGAGAAACTAAACCCCTCAGTCAATTTAAATAGATATTTAGAAGGTCCAGATCTTGACATTTTAGTGGAAAGTATTTAAATTTTCTGTTTTGTGTTGTTTTTTTAATTTCATGGATAGCTGAAGTTGAGTCACAACTCTTGGGTTTAGTCACTCTTTCAATAATAATTTCAGGAGTCCTTGAGGAGGTGATTTGAACATTGAGGAGTTCCAGGTGGGGCTGCCTGATATAAATACTTGATCACAATAGAAATGTTTAATCATTAAAATTTTTTATTATACTATTAAATAACCTTTAAACAAACTGTAGAAACAAAACTTCTTTTACACTCAACAGAAACAATGACTGAATACAACATAATAAATATCGACTGACAAAGGCAAGTATAAATAAAAAGTTGTAATAAAAAGTTCTCATGGTCAGAGAGAAGGTTTGAGAAGACCTTCCGGAGCTCACAAAGTGCTTGGAAAAGTTTAGTGGTTCCAGGAGTGAAACTGGAAAACAGGCGACATGCTAATTTATGCTGATACCTGGCTGGGTTGGTGTGTACAAATCTTAAAATCCCTCCAATCACACAAATTCTCTCTCTTTGATGTCACATCCCTCAGCTAATCATCATCATCATTTCTTCTGTGTTTCTGAACACTGACGTGCTGTTGCCCCCCCCCGTCCCAATCCCAGCGATCATTAAAAATCCCAGAATGCTGTTTGATACTCGGTGCCAAACTGGACTGTTTCTCTCCCTGCTTGTGGCTGTTTAAGTGCTTTGTACCAATAAACTTTCTCTTGGATCTGAATTGTTTCAGCTGTTTGTTGAAAATACAGTTACAGAGTGGTCACTTGTGTCTGCAAACATCTTCACAAACTATAAATATTATTAGCTATCTGTCATCGTCTATGAGTGTCACTCAGTGATGATGCTGCAGAAATGTTTCTTCTTTGTGTTTATTGTCACAATTAGAAACTTCTGGGAGTCATGACATCAGCACAAACAAAACAAACAGCCCAAACTTTAGGGTCCTTTTAAACGTCCTCCTAATCAAGCCATTCCCTCCGGTTTCAAACCGACCGGAGACTACAACGAAGTGCAGACTGTACTGCACCTCAGCCTGATGATGACAATCATCAGGTGAGAACTGACTTCAGATCTGCTCCATGTGGAGGTAAACAGCCATTTAAACAGAGACACATCAACATTAAGTGCAGCTTCAAGTGCAGTTAAATTGTGCTGAGCAGAACTGTTAACACTACAAAACTCCAGAGAGCAAAGTCAGACTTCAGTCTGAATATCTCCAATTAAATAGAAAATGTCATCGATCTGACATCTCACATCACAGGACGGCCACGTTTCCCATCATGCACTGGGCTCTAAAACCTGCAGAATTGAGGCAGACAAAATCTACCCAGCATACATTCAGCAGACTTGATTCATCTTATCATGTGATCATGCCTTCACTCATCTGGCCCAATAACTGCAGACTTGCTCTGACTTGGTTGTTGATAACAGGAAGTAGACAGACAGCAACGGGTGGAGTTCACGTTTTTATTCATTTATTTCCATAACGATGGTAAAAAGAACTTAAAAAAAAAAGCTGTGATGTCAAAGGACGAGCTTGATGACATACAAGGAAAAGGAGGGGGTGGGACTTCATGGCAGCAGCAGTCTGTTTCAGCCAATCACAGGACAGGAAGGAGGACAAGGAGGAGCTAAACTGAAGATATGTCTGTCAAAATGTTGCCAAGCAACAGGACTCCTCCAGCCAATCAGAGAAAGGGGGTGGGGTGTGGCTCAGGCAGGGGTTAAATGAAGAGGCGGGGTTAAAGGACATCATCACTCTCAGCTGTGTGGAGCTGTGTGTCATCAGCATCCGTCATGATACTACTGTCCTGACTGTCGTCCACCTCCGCCGCTAGAGGGAGACAGGTGGAGAGAGATGGAGAAAGGGAGACAGTTTTATTCCCTAAGACAAAGTTGCCAGATGTAGTGTGGGATCACATGTCATATAACATCTCTGACTACTTAATGTAACTCTCAGTGATGGTTATTAATTATCGATTGTAGTGGTTCTGCATTGGTCAGTGAGAACAAATCTCCTTTGACATCACAAGCAGACTGACCAATCACAGTACTGCAGTACAAGTACATAGTACATGTATCTGAAGTTACTTCCTGCCCCGAGGTTCATGCTGACTGCTGATCAAATTGAATACTGATGACTGAAGATCGACTGATCATTTTGTAGCATTTTGCATCCCGTTGATCAGGATTGTAAATGGCATAGCAGTTTCTTAAGGGGATGATATGAAAGATGTTCAACATGACGTCATCACATCAGTCTTCCAACTTGTTTGGACTGACGGTGCTATCGACCAGATGGTTCTCATATGTTCTCATGAACCTTTTTACAGGTTTGACATGTACACACGTTTAGGCTTGAATTTCTTTCGTCAAACCCAAACTGAGGACCTAAATTTTTCTTTGACACCAAGTCGTCCTGACCTGATTCACCTGACTGACCACAACACCTCACTCTCCTGCCATCCTGAACATCACGTTGAGCAACTGCCAACGGTGATGTAAAGAGCTCACATAATCAATCAATAATCAATAATCCAGAAAAGAAACACAGCCATGCACTCAGACAGCTTTACCTGTCTCTCATCCCTCAGTCTCTGTCTCACCTTCGTCCTCTGGCAGGTATCGCTTGTCAATGGCTTCTTTGATCTGGTTGTTTGCTCCTTTAGGATCCAGATCCATCGCCCAGCTGAAGTTCATCAGAGCCAGGTGAGTCTGACCCAGCTTCTTATACACCTGCGGAGGTGAGACAGGTAGTCAGACAGACAGGTGGAGGCTCAAGCAGAGCTCCATCCACGATGGGGTTCATGAGTCAGAGGTCAGGTGATGTTTCTTACCTTTCCTATGAGAAAGTAAACCAAAGACTCTTTGGGAACAATCTGTTTGAGCTCCTCCAGCTCCTGAAGGGCCGCCTGCACACAGACAGGTCAGGGAGAGAGAGAGAGAGAGAGAGAGAGAGAGAGAGAGAGAGAGAGAGAGAGAGAGAGAAAGAAACAGGTCAGCGCAGTGAGAGACAGACGGGTCAGATCACAGACCTAATGTTAACAAGCAGAACATATTGATCACTCTAATCAGTATTAATCACCTTGTACTTGTCGTTGGCGAACAGTATGGACGCTCGGTGGAACTTGCAGAGTGGGTTTTTTGGGTCGATGCCGATCGCCCTGTTCAGAGTCTCTAAAGCGGCATCCGACTTCTTCAACGCATGCTGCACCTGCATATACATACACACAAAGAGTCAAATACAGCAGGGTAGAGGGTACAACAGTTGTTCAGGGTCCAATAAAAACCTTCTTAATGTTCTGGTTTGGGTCAAAACCTGTTGGTGCTGACTGCATTTCATCAAGTACTCATTCATTCATTTTCTATACCGCTTATTCATCACGGTTGCGGGGGGGCTGGAGCCTATCCCAGCTAACTATGGGCGAGAGGCGCGGTTCACCCTGGACTGGTCGCCAGTCAATTGCAGGGCTGACACACAAAGACAGACAACCACACACTCACACCTTGGGGCAAAGCCGAGCAGCCAGTTAATCTGATGTACATGTTTCTGAGATTGTGGGAGAAAGCCAGAACATGCAAACTCCACACAGAAAGGATTCGAACCTGGAAAGTTTCAGCATTCTTCTTATTCTTTCATTCTTTATTCTCCATTTAGGGTTGTGTTCCATTAATTTCTGAACTAAGTATCTGGTACCCAGACCTGATGATATCTGATGGTACCTTGTGTACTTTGTCTGTATGAGATGTTCTAACTAGCAGCTTTGCTTCAAAGGACGAAGCTCTTTGGAGACCTGACGGCAGCTGGACGAACTGCAAATTTTCATCCACCTTTTCCACCTGTATACATTCACTGGCCCAACTTTTCACTGGTCCTTAGCCACAGGCCAGTTCTGCTTGTTCTGATTGGACCCTGAGGATTCTACAGGTGAACCAGGTGAACATACCACTCCAATGTGACAGAGGAGCACGGAGCTCTGAGGATTGATGCTCAGTGCCTTCTTAAAGTGGATTTCTGCCAAGTTGAACTTCTCCTGTTTGTAGTAAATCATCCCCAGACCGTACCTGAACACACACAGAGTTTAGAGATGATACACATATGGAACCAAACCAGGCATGAATGTATGCAGGAATATCTGAAGTTTAGTTAACATTTCTTGCAGTATCTCTTGACTCTAACAGTACACACATATACTACCAACATACTATACCAACATGCACTGTATCCAACCCATTTTGGTTACCATGCCTACCAGCGTACCATGCGTTGTAGTGTCTGTTGTTGACTCGGATGGCGTTGCGAAAGCAGGCGAGTGCTCGGTCCAACTCCTCTGTCAAAACAAACTCATGACCCAGCAGAGTGTAGGCATAAGCAAAGCCTGGGTCCACCTGAGAGACAGACAGGAGAGAGACAGTTATTGGAGTCTGAGACACAGAGGAGAAGAGAGAGACAGACAGGTGGATCACGTTATATCTGTACAAGATGGCGGTGCGTTGGTAGCACCCAGCAGCCTCTCTGGGTCAACTATAGTCCCATTTTGTGTATTAAGCCTGACCTGTGACACAATTCTGGTCTCATGAGTGTCGCATGATGCCGTTGTGCAGGGAAAGAGATGCCAGAAGCGGTGTGTGAGAGGAAGCAGAAGTGCGGCAAGCAGGCAGAAGTCTGTGCTAGGCTAAAAACAAACCTGGCCAGCTCTTCCGTCCATTACACTCACTCACTCGCCGACAGAGACACAACAAGACTCGCGGCGGCAGGTTGTGTATCTACATCAACATGGAATGGTGCAAGAACTCTGTCTTAGTCTCCACACATTGTTCTAGGGCGGTGGAATTCTTAATCGTCAGATGCTGACGAATTATCTGATATTATTTGCCACGGGATTTCACCACTGTGCTCATTGTTACAGTATTCTGCCCAGCGCTAAAGCGAAGGTAGATAACGGGGGCAGCCGTGGCCTAGAGGTTGGAGAAGCGGCTTGTGATCGGAGGGTCAACGGTTCGATTCCCCCACCAGACGGGCAGGAAAAATTTCGGTGCGGTGGAGTGATTAATGCGAAAAATGCTCCCCCCCTTCATTAGCCGGCTGATGTGCCCTTGAGCAAGGCACTTAACCCCCCAATATGCTCCCCGGGCGCTTGATGCTGCCCACTGCTCCTGTGTGTGTTTCACTGCATGTAATTTGCCGGGTGTTGCATGTGTGTGTTCAACTAAGGATGGGTCAAATGCAGAAGACGAATTCAGTGTGTGTATGTAAAAATATATATACTGTCAATAAAGCTGATTCTTCTTCTTCTTCTTAAGGTAGCACTGAGTGAAGCTCAAAACTCACACCCGGAGATTCAACCATGTGAATCTCAAGGCAGTCCTCCCTAAGTTCCATCAACATGTGGACTTTGCAACAAGAGGGGAAAGCACACTGGATTTTGCATACACAATCATCCCAAGTGCGTACCAGGCAGAGCCCCGCCCCCTCCTCAGATACTCAGACCACATCTCTGTTACGCTAATTCCAGCATACAGACCACTGACTGGTACATGTTTAGGGAGGCTGCTACCAACAATGACCACACCAACCTGGAGTATACATCATCAGTCGTTGGCTACAGTCATGGAAAAAATTATTAGACCACTGTTGTTTTCTTCAATTTCTTGTTCATTTTAATGCCTAGTACCACTAGGTAGGCATATTACCTGAAGAATACAATGAAAATGACAAAAATACAGCTGCAATTTATGTCCTATTTCAAGGATACAAGGAGCTTTATTGTCATTTCACAAATGTAGAAACATGAGTTGGAACGAAATTAGTTTCCCCGGTCCAGGTATAAGCCCAATTACCTAACAAAACACCTAATGCAAATAAATATAAACAACAATATATAAATATAAAAAACCAATCAAAATAAGAGATATACACAGTACTGTGATATTGTGCAAATGGCGGAGTAGTGCAAATGACAGTAGTATTTGACGTGTTTAAGGTTAATTGTATTTCCAGGGTATATAAGAGGCCATTTCATGTCATAAGCAGCACTTCGCAAAGGCCAAGAATGGTTTCCTGCTTACATTCAAGCCGTAGCACAACTCAGAAGTTGTCAGTAACAAAAGAATTATGTGAAGCCACAAAGCCACATCTTGGCACTGCTGGAAATTGGCATAAGTGAGAGACGGGTAACCAAAAAACTGAAGATCTCCAAGACAGCTGTTCATTACACCAAGAAAAAGCAAGCCAAACATGGTACTACCAAATTGCTAGCTGGTCAAGGCAGAATTGCAATTGTGTGAAGGGCGAATGAACCACGTCACGTACAGGGCTACTTTTGAAAACAGTCTTCTTCCATCAGCTGATACACTATTTCCTGTCTCAAATGAATAGATTTTTCCAACAAGACAATGCCCCTTGCCACACGGCAAGGTCAGTTAAAGCCTGGATGGAGAACTGGAACATTTGAACCTTGCCTTGGCCTGCTCAATCACCAGATCTAAATACAACTGAAAACCTGTGGAACATCATCAAACTCAAAATGGAGAACCACAAGCCCAAAGAAAATTTGTTTGAATTTTTGAAACAGGAATGAGCTACTGTGACAGCAGAACAATGTCAGAAGCTGGTGGAGAGCATGCCAAGACACATGGCTGCAGTAATCGAAAACAATGGTTATGCAATCAAGTGCAATATTATATAATATACAATATTATAATTTGTATCATGTGACTAACACACACACAAAAGAAAACATGGAATGCCTAAAAGCACTGTTTTTGGCAGTACAATGCCATTGAACTTAAGTGATTTTGGTTATTATCAAGAAAACCATGGAAAATGGCTAGATAACAGCTCTTTAATGAAACCCTTATGAGCTATTTTTGTTGTTATCATTATATTTGTCCAAACAAATGCACCTTTAGTTGTACCAGGCATTAAAATGAACAAGAAAGTGAAGAAACCAAGGGTGATCTAATAATTTTTTCCATGACAACATGCACTGACAACATCACTGTACCCAAGACCATCACCACACGTGCCAACCAGAAGCTATGGATGACTACGGAAGTGCACACACTGCTGGGGACCCAAGACAGAGCCTTCAGAGCTGGTGACAAGGCAGCACCGAGTACAACAACAGCCAAACTGTCCCGGGCCATCAGGAAGCGCAAAACGTGCACACGCCCTGAGAATCCACGGCCACTTCAAAGACAGTGGGGATACTTGGTGCCTGTGGCAAGGCATCCAAGCCATCACCAATTACATGCACTGAGCCACTTCTACACACTCTTTGACCAGGTGCTATGTCTCACTACAGCTGACATGTGGAGGACTCTACGCAGAGAGAATTTCCCTCGGGATCAATAAAGTACCTATCTATCTTCAACTCTCCCTGAGCTGTGCCATCAGTCCTGCTTCAAGGAAACCACCATCAATCCCAAGACGCCACCAGTGACCTGCCTTAATGACTATTGACCCGTTACACTCACGCCCACCATCATGAAGTGCTTTGAGAAGGTAGTTATGAGGCACATAAAAGACCAGCTGCCCCCCACCCTGAACCCTCAACAGTTCCCATACCATCACAACTGCTCAACGGACAACGTCATTACGACTGTGCTCCACCCGGCTCTCACTCACCCAGACAACAAGGACAGTTTTGTTGAAATGCTGTTTACAGACTTCAGTTCAGCATTCAACACCATCATCCCTCAGCACCTGGTTGAAAAGCACCTGCGTCTGCTTGGCCTGAACACCTCTGCAACTGGATCCTGGACTTTCTAACTGAGAGACCTAACAAAGTCTGCATTGGCAGCAACATCTCCAGCACCACCATGTTGAGCACAGGAGCCCCACAAGGTTGTGTGCTCATCCCTCTGCTGTTCACACTGCTGACTCAGGACTGTAAGTCAATGCACAGCACAAATCCCATCATTAAGTTCATTGATGACACGACCGTGGTGGGTCTCATCAGCCTACAGACAGGAGGTGCAACGTCTAACGGACTAGTGCAAAGTCAACAACTTGTCCCCGAATGTCGACAAGACCAAAGAGATGGTCCTGAACTTCAGAAAATCACAGAGGGACCACTCTCCACTAAACATTGATGGCTTCACCGTAGAGATCACCAAGAGCACCAAGTTCCTCTGCATTAACTTGGCAGGTGACCTCACCTGGTCACTCAACACCAGCTCCACTGTCAAGAAAGCCCAGTAGCGGCTCCACTTCCTGAGGAACCTGAGGAAAGCGTATCCCCCCCCCCCCCATCACATTCTACAGGGGGACCACTGAGAGCAGCCTGTGCAGCTGCATCTCCGCCTAATACAGTAACCGCACCGCAGCAGATCGCAAGGACCTGCAGCAGGTAGCAAGAACAGCTGAAAAGATCATCTGGGTCACTCCCCTACATCAAATACATCTACACCACACACTGCATCCACAAAACCCTCAGCATTGTGGATGATCTTGCACACCCACCACACAAACTGTTCCCTCTTCTACTGTCTGGGAAAAGACACTGAAACATTTGGACTCTTACAACCAGACTGTGCTACAGTTTCTGCCCACAGTCCTTAAGACTCCTTAACACTCAGAGGCTGGACTGAGTTCACAACAAAACAAATCATGCCCATTGTCACCTTCTACCTCATAATGTTTACAGCTACTGTTCTACCTGCACTTTATACCGTTTACACTGCACTTGAGGGCTGTCTCAAACATTCCACAATAGGACCAGGTCCCAGTTGGTGCTGCTCTGTGTTGTTAGTAGCTATAGTCTATAGTTTGCATAGTCTTGTGTCAGTTTGCACTTTGTACAGTGTTGTATTTAAATTCTGGTTGGATTCTAACTGATCCCTTGAAGAATGCTGTCGTGTTTCACTGTTACTATAAACAGTTGAAATAACAATAAAACTTCTTGATTTGACTAGATCAAAGAAGGGAACGAGTCAGCTAATTCAACTATAGTAACAGCAGCTCACCTGGATGGCTCTCTGGAAGAACTTGATGGCAATGTCGTGCTCCCTCTGAAGACTGAAACAGTTTCCTGCTACACACCAGGCCTGCAAAGACAGACAGGGGATGACTCTACCACAGCTTTGAGACTCTGGTGTGGTTGGTGGACAAGTGTAGTTCTTACTTCAGGACAGTTCTTGTCCATGTCGGTCAGGTCTTTAGAGAGGGCAGACAGGGCCACATCTTTTTGGAGGTGCCACAGTGTGGTGGAGTAAATCTCCATACCCTCAACTCTGTACGACTCAATCCTGCGAACCTCGCTGAACAGACGCTCCGCCTACGAACAAACAGACACATCATCATGACATCATAACCTCTGGACAGATACCTAAAGTGCCCCAGTCAGGTGAGCGGTACCTGTGTGTATTCGGCCAGCTCGAAGTAAGCCCTGCCGATGTGGGTGAGCACCCAGCCAGTGTTGTAGTGCTGGGGAGGAAGGGAGGTGAGGATGTTGATCGCTTCTCTGCAATTGTACGAGCACAGTGCCTGGTAACCACGGCCCAGTTCCCGCAGCAACGCCATCACGCTATCTGTACAAGGAAAACACACACACATACATCTGAACACTGTTTATAAACACTTCTAATATGCTGCTGTCACTCTAGAAACCAGACTGACCAGACTTACGTTCAGGCTCCCGGCCGCTCTCAGCACTACAACAAACTATCTGTTGCAGGTCTCTCACACTGCTGAAATCTTGGTGCATGGATGGACTAATGCAGTATCAGTACTATTAGCAGCTGTCTAACGCTGTAGTCTTAATTCAGTTAGTAAACTCTGTCTGCTCAGTGCCTAAATAAAGACTGACATTAAGATTCTGTTCCAGTCCTGGATCAGTAGACCAGCTGTTTATTCATGCAGGGATCCTGGAGGGGTGCATCCAGCCTACATGTGTTTTGTCAACTTGGAGAAGGTTAATGACTGCAGCCCCACATGGTTAAAGGACTGTTAACACGATTCATGCTGTCCAATCACCAGAGTGCAAACTGCCTGAGGAGCTGTCACTGCTCTTCCTGAAGAACTTCAAGGATTTCCAGCTGTTGTTCATCAGTGACAGTGAGATGGAACCTGAGCACTGATTCGGGTTAACGGACTATTATAATTCAGAACAAAACACTCTTGTTACTGGCCAAACGTCTTTTGAACCCAAACCTCTTGTATCTGTGGGTGGTGACCTGAGCCTCGGGCTCAGTCACCCTGTGCTCAGACTTAAATTGCTTCTCAAATTTCTCGAGACATTGGACAAGGAGGTGGTGTTGCAGCCATATTTTACTCAAGCCTAGCAAGCAGGTCAAAGCCTAAACTCAGTAGTTCATTTGAGAGCTGCTGGCTGCTGGTGAGCTCATCGACGGACCCGCTGCAGTTTGCCTACCAGCCAGGAATTGGAGTGGAGGGTGCCATTATCTGCCTCCTGCACAAATCACTATCTCACCTGGAGAGGGCTGGGAGCACTGTGAGGATCATGTTTTTCAACTTCTCCAGTGCCTTCAACACCATCCAGCCCACACTACCGGGAGACAAGTTGAAGTGTGCAGGAGTAGACCACCACCTCAGTGCATGGACTGTGGACTACCTGACAAACAGGCCACAGTATGTGAGGACGCAGAGCTGCCCCCTGCTGTCAGACTCCACAACAAGCACAACTGATAGACTTGACATTTAAGCTGATGAATGTGTTAACTGGACAATAAATCAAGTGCAATAACGGGACAAATGGTCACACCAGACCTGCAATAATACATGTGCAGTAATAATTGTGCAATAATCCTTACTCACGTAACACTACTACTAGGATCAGTACATACATACTTAGCCGCTGAAACAAATCGATACAATAATCAATCCATCCACTAATCATAACTTGAGGGACTCTAGTGTAAATAGTCTTTTTCTTTTCTGTACTGTGTACAGCTGCAGGTACTTGTTTCCTGTGTATTTATTCTTTTTGAATGCACATCCTTCCCTTATCCTGTTTTGCTCATGGGATTTTGTTGGGTCTCTCTAAAAATCAAATTAAAGAGTTTGTTTAGGCCTGCTCTAACTGGAAAGTGTCATGTAATTTGGCACTACACAAATAAATTGAATTGAATTCTCCATGTTGTGAGCAGATGACAAAATCTGATTGGGATCATCATGGACATCCCCAGAGAGGTTTTCCAAGCATGTCCAACTGGAAACAGACCCTGTGACAGACCCAGAACATTCTGGATGTATTTTTATTCCGATCTACTTTGTGACTGGGGAGAAAGACATAAGAGCTACTTGGGTTGCTGGCACCTGATCTGGAACTGAGTACACATCAGAAAAATGGATGAATGAATGGCTGTGATGGGAGACCCTGCAGAAGCTCTCTGGTAGAATCAGACTGCGATACACAAGTATTGTTTCATGATTACCTGCAGCAGCCCTCTGGTACTGAGGAATCTTTGTATCTGGGAGACTCAAACCAGGATCCAGTCTCAGGATGTCTAGACTCTCATTCAGGTTGCTGCTGTTTGTGGTCTTTGCTGATTTACATTTAGTTTTCCTGTTAGGGATCTTTGTAGGGAACTTCATCTTTAACTTCTTACTATTCTCCTGCAGGAACAGACACAGTGCATGACAAATTAACATCAGTTTAGTAAAAAGTTGCACTGCAATACTGCAGTATTACTGTACTAGCGTAGTACCTTGGCAGTAGAGCTGGCACTAGTAAACAGTCTGGAGCTTCTTCTGGGCTGAACATTTGGAGGACCAGACATACTGGGACTGAGGACCTGAGGAGAGCCACTGAGAGACAGACAGGTTTCATGAACATAAGACATCTGTCTGTGTCTCAAGTCTGAAGAGATGAAAGCCCTACTTCTCTTTACAGGAAGGCAATGAAATATTGACCTGGAGTCAGAGCTCTCCGATTGGCTTCTAAAGTTACCTGGTATGAGGGGCCGAGGTCTGTGATTGGTTGAAGGGGATGGGGAGAACATCCCTGCTGTTGCCACTCTGACTGAAAACAGACTTTGACTGACTGATCCTGGAGACCGACTGAGAGAGAGACAGAAATATGGAAAGACTTGGTGGCTTAAATTTTTTTAATGAGTGTGAAAAGCATATTCAGTCATAACTAACAAATTGGCACCAGAAACTGTTGATCCTGGTTTTTTTTATTCTTTTTGTATTCAAGGGTGAGCTGCAACAATACGGTCTGGACTCCTGGATGGCTGGAAAGTCAGAGTGTGTCAGGGTGTGTGTAATCTGTGCTCACCTTCTTGCTGGGAGCTGTAGACTGCGTTTCCATGGTAGCTGAATAGTTCTGTAGATATGTGGGGTCTCCAGGGCTCGGCTCCAGGGGCAGGATACCAAAACTACACACACACACACACACACACACACACACACACACACACAGTGTTATCTATGACAGATGTTAAAGGACAAGTTTACAAGTTTTTCTTGTGTTTATCAACATCATTTTGCCATAATGAATAATGATGTTCTAACCGAAATGTCAAGTCCTCCCGTGTAAAAATAAAAACAGACTAAATGTTATGTCGCTTAATGTTTCGTAAGACTGCATCTCCCCACATCAAGTCTCAAAAAAGGACCTGATGTCAAATTTCTGATGCAAGTAATCAATAAATACTGATCAGAACAGAAGAGACAGCGAAGGATACATGAGGCAACGCTGCACTTTGTACTGTGGGTCATGTGCCAAATACAGGCTGCAATAATATCATGCTTCCAAACACAGTTTCTATTGATCAACTGATCACATCACAGCTCAGCGATGTTTCCAGTTGTTGAAATCCATTCAGTCAAAGGTGAACACATATGAACTCTTACCTGTCTGACCTGTGAATCTGTGTCAGATCACAGGTTGGAATTTCCAATCAGGTCTTCACAGAAGTGAAACTGAGCAAATACTGATGGGAAGGGATGTTTTGTGACCGTACCTTCACAGTTTTTTTTAAATAACTCACCTGGGCGTCAGTGGGCTGAGTGCAGCAGGTCCTCCAAGTAAACTCCGCCCACTCTTGGGCTTATTCTGTTTAGCCAATAGGGAGGCAGCTGATGCCATGGAAACTGTGTTACCCAATATGGAGCCAGTCTCCGGGGAGATAAGGGAAGAGTCAATGTAGGAAACTGACAAATCAGATGTCAGTTTTCCATTAGACGATTCTAGATTCAAACGATTTAACTCCTGAAGAGAAAAAACACACTGATTAACAGACTGGGACCATCTGAAACCATCTGTAATCCCATGAGAAGGATCTGGTACCAGTGTGTCCTGTGGCGTCTCCATGAGGGCCGTGTCAAGGCGGTGGGAGGAGTTCTGGGCGGGACTCACAGAGGGAGGGGGGGGGACTATAGAAGAGTTCTGTAGGGAGGACAATCTGAAGACCTGATCTGGATCTGGCTTGTCTCCTGGAACACACACATTATAAATATTAGTGTGTATGTGTGTGCGTGTGTGTGTGCGTGTGTCTGTGTGTACATGTGTGTTACCTAGGTGGCAGAGGTTCTGAAAAGGTGACCAGAGGAACGGGTTGAGAGTTAAACTTCTCTGGAAACACTCAGCACCTTTAGCAACACGATCTGTCTTACTGCTCAGACAGCCAGACAGGCAGACAGACAGAAACAGACAGATCAGTAATCAGTCAGATGAACGTCATTAATAATAGCAGTAGGCTGGTGGGACTGGTTACCAGTAAATGTGTCCCAGTAATGACAGCGTGAAGGAGGCAGATTCTCCAAACTCAGTGATGATGTCATCCTGACTCTTCTGCTTGTTCAGCACTCCACCAATAAGAACCTGCTCGCCTTCAGCCAGCCTGAGAGACAGACAGATAGAGAGAGGCAGGGCTATGTCCCAGTTTCTACTGGTTCTAATGGTGTAAAACAGGCTGGTTTAGCAGATTAACTCATAACCAGTTTGTGTGCGTGTGTGTGTGTGTGTGTGTGTCTGGGCTTACTTGCTGAGTTCAACGCAGCACTTCGCCAAGAGGAATCGAACCTGCGGTGTGGAGCAGCTGTGAGCCTTCAACAGGCGGTAGGCTTTATAAGGCTTCCCAGAGCGGTAATAACATGTGGCCAGCAGGTAGAGGGCCTCCTCTGACCTCACTGAGAGACAGACAGGCAGACAGATAGACAGACAGACAGGTAAAGCATGGGGATGTAAAAGTAAGTGTATTTGTCCTGAACTGACTGTGTGTTCTCCACGGTTCAGTACACCCTGTGACCCACGGACCACATCTGATACATGATAGATTAAGTAATGGTGCATATGTCCACTGTTGACCATGCAAAAAGTTGGTGTTTTGTGCTTTGAGCTTTGGGTGGTTCATTAGTGCATATTTTCTCATGTTTGGTGCTCATCATTGGTCAGGTGGGTTAGGGTATTAAAAAACCTTGACCCATACATCACTTATGTCTCAAGAACAGACTTAGAGAAGTGACATACATGTAAGTCACCATATAACAACACTGATGTTTTATTTCAACATTCATTAAGCACTTGATTAAAATTTATCATTATCCAAAGCTAAGAAAAAGTTTTTAATCAGGCTCCTAAAAAATTTGGCCCAATTTAATTTGTAACTGAATAGTCCTTGCCCATATTTTGAGGTTCTGGTGTGGGTGGAACAGGAATCCTCAAGTGTAATCTGGAGAACTAGAACTAGAAGATAGCTCGGATCAGCAACAACATCTCCAGCACCACCACGCTGAGCACAGGAGCCCCACAAGGTTGTGTGCTCATCCCTCTGCTGCTCACGCTGCTGACTCATGATTGTGAGGCAATTCACAGCACAAATCACATCATTAAGTTCACTGATGACACAACTGTGGTGGGTCTCATCAGCAATAACAACGAGTCAGCCTACAGACAGGAGGTGCAACGTCTAACGGACTAGAGCAAAGTCAACAACCTGAACATCCCCAAACGTTGAGACCAAGAGATGGTTCTGGATTTCAGGAGAGCAGATTGACAACTCTCTGCTGAACACTAATGTCTCCACCGTGGAGATCACAAAGAGCACCAAATTCCTCTGTGCCCACTTGGTGACGAACCTCACCTGGACCCTCAACACCAGCTCCACTTCCTGAGGAAAGCTCATCTTCCTCCCCCCATCCTCACCACATTCTACAGGGGGACCTTTGAGACCAGCCTGTACAGCTGCATCACTGTTTGGTGTGGTATCTGCACCGCAGCGGATCACGAGGTGGTGAGAACAGCTGAGAAGATCATTGGGGTCCCCCCCACACCCCCATCAAGTACATCTACACCACATACTGCATCTGCAAAGCCTTCAGCATTGTGGATGACCGTGCACACCGAACACACAAACTGTTCACTGTTCTGCCATCTGAGAAAAGATGCCAAAGCATTTGGGCTCTTACAACCAGATTGTGCAACAGCTTCTTCTCCCAAGCCATAAGACTCCTCAGTTCATCAAGAATGAACAATGAACAAATCACCATGTCAACCACAGACAGACAGCTGAGTGAGACACAGACAGACAGACGGATACCCACAGACAGACACAGACATTAAATGAGAGTGAATCGAACGCACGTGGATTAAAAAAACAAAACAAAACAAAAAAAAACCCCAAAGCACAGTATCACAGTCCAAACCATATCCGTAGTGTTAAGTACTCCTATAAAGTGAACATGAAGCTCTGGTGAACAAACATGTGGAAGACAGAGATGTGAGGTATCAGATCCGGAAATGAGATGATAAACTGTTTTTACCCAACGATTTAAAGTTCATTTGTCACTTGTGATGACTGAAGGGGCTCAGCAGATGGACATGCTGATCCATCAGAGACATCTCAGCAGATTCTCTAGTAACACCTCACATCAGTTGGCTAAAATCTGCATCAGAAAAACCAGTCACCCCTTCAATCATCAATACACTATCCAGTCGCCAAAGTGGACAAACCCATGTAACATTTTTATTATGACAGGGGAAATACTAAAAAAAGTACCATTGGGTACCAGTACTGAATTGCAGGTTTTGGCAGGAGTTCAATTTTGATTAGTAGCTAAACCTAGCATTCAGACAGACGGGTGTTACCTTCAGCGTAGAGTCTTTCAGCAAGGAAAACAGCATCCAGATAGGCGTAGTGGTTCAGGGCCTGCCACACTGCAGCCTGAACACAGACAGAGAGAGAGACAGGTTTAGAATAAGACACATGTCAACCAGTCATGACACCTGAACCATCCAGGGGTATGGATTAAGGCTCAATGACGTTGAGATAAGAAGTCCGACAGATTTGACAAAGACTTCAGGTCCAGAACTTTTCTATGATAAACCGTGCAAAATAGAGTACAAAAATGTGCAAAACAGTTTAAAAAATATAAAGAGTTTATAAATGAACAGTTTTAAGGCTTTTACAGGCTATATACATATCAGCATAAATTCACATCACAGCCAACACATCAATAGCAATAATCAGCATGTTAATGGACAGCCTGCAGGCTGCTTCTGAGTGACAGAAATGTGATAAAAAGGCAGGAAACCACACGATGTAACCCGTGAAACCTGGTGAATGAACAGCCGGTCAGTGAACAGACAGGTAACCAGGTTAGATAAGATGAACTTTATTGATTCCGAGTCTGAATGGACAAGATAACAGCAGAGATCAACCGGTGTTTACGGAGTTTGTATTGACCTTTACCGTGATTGTTGGTATGACGTTTATGAATCACATTAAAGCCCTTAAAGCATTTCAGTTCATGTCAACACATCAATGTGTTAAATAAGTCAGTTTATTCTGGAACGCTAACGCTGTATCTGTAATGACTTGACCTGCGATCAGTAATATTTATACTGAACGGACCGTGACTTTTAGACTAAACTACGTCCTGGTTTTATTCTGTTAAACGCTGTCTGACTGTGGCTGACATGGCAGCTAACCTGCTGACTAATATTGTACCGGCAGCTAGCTGAGGTAGTGTTAGCAACGAGAAGCTAGCCAGTTATTAGTCAACTTTAATCTCACAGCTGTGGATGGTCTGGAGTTAGATTTTAAACACAAATTGAAGAGACCATCACCAATCCCGTTTGTTTACTCGAGAACATCAGAGGTAAATGTCTGCTGACTGAAGCCGTTCGACTAAACGTTAGCCACGGTGTTAGCTGGCTAACAGAAGTCTACATCTAAGCGTTAGCATCGCTAATAATGCGTAACACCTTTTGATATCTAGCTGATTAGTATCTCCCTGCACATGATTAGAAATACTAAACTCTTTAACAGAACTTAAACCAACGAATGCTGTACGCTGATCAATTCGGCATACATGAATTCAAGCAGACACGGTTAATTTCGGTAGAATATAAAGTTTAATAACTGTTAGCGCTGGTACTGCAGCACCCAGCGGCTCATTTTGATCTCAACCAAAACGGAGGACCAACATGGAAACTGAATGTTAGATTATCGTACTAAAAGGGAGTTTATGTATTGCACCTATGCCTAAGCGACGTGTGACATTAGGCTCTACCGAGTTTATTTATTAACAGACACCAACAAAAACGTCAATCTGAAACATTTTTAAAATGAGTCTGGCATGACCTGTCCAGAGTACAACCAAACTGACGTTAGTAAACGAACTAGCATTGTGATGAAGTACTGAACCAACCGACGTCTGACAGGTCAAGCCACAATGTAATAATCGGGATATAAACAATGATAACACAAACAAAACGTTCCGTGTTGTTGGCAGCGGGTTGTGTGGCCTTTGGCGGGGGGAGAGCTCACACCGCGGACTGAACCAGCCGCTGAGGCCGAGACAGAAAAGGCAGCCCGAGGTTCATAAATACTCGACTCTCCGCTCATGACAACGAATGGAAAATGTGTTTTTACCTGGACAGGTTCCTGCAGCACCGTCATACCGCTTCGAGACCCCGTCTATCGGTTTTTGTCGTCTGTTTTCCCTCTTTTCTCTCGGCTCTTTCTTTACTACAGTCTCCAGGAGGAGCTTCGGCCGAAGATTTGAACCGAACACGCCGACCGTTACCAACCGAATACAGCCGACGAATGTCGAAGAAAGTAGAAGGCTGGGCCGGAGATGAACGACCGTGAACGGAGAGAGCCGAAGTGCTTGCTACGCCCCCTGATGGTAAAATCTGAATCAGAAATATAGGGAGAAACAAGAACTACACATAAAAGTTGCCATAAAGGCATGAGGATGAACTGAAAAATTCTTTTTTTTAGGTGTTGACAGTCCTGGTGAAACAAGAATATGAGTTCAAATAACACTTTATTTTAGAGTCTGAAAGTCCTGAAAGAATGATGTAATCACAGTCCTGCAACTGAATAGAGATTGTGTTAACTTGACACCAATTGAATATTTTAAATTAACTGCCAACCACTATCTGTTAAAAAGGTACAATAGGTCAGCTAAATGAAATCTGTCTATAGGCAAAAAACATAGTTCAACATATATGAAGAATAATGTGTCCATTATTGACATTATGAAATTCCATTCTTTCTAAATAAAGCATTTTTTCTAGGAAATTACTCTTAGTCTTCATTTCTTTCAAGGAAATTTGCATTCAAACAAGCTATGGACTGATATCTAATAATTCAGATAATCCATGAATCATTAAAGTCATCAGTCAAAGTTACCAGTCAAAAAGTCTGGTGACAGGTGGCCAAATTTCATATTGTTTTATATCAAAATAAACTGAGTATGTTTGAGTTCTGGACTGTAAAAACTTCATGTTGGATTTCAGTTTTCATTGTTTTCTGATGTTTTACTGACAAAATATTTAATTGATCAGAAGTAGCACCTCATGTCATTCGTGAATCAGCAACACTCAGGGACAAATCTGATTGCAATACAGATCACTTTATTTCACAGGCTGGCAGCATGACATCACTTCCTGTTCTGCAGCTTTCATCATAATGACACCAGAACACCTCTTGTTTCATTATCACTTCAACAAACCACCAACAGGTGCTGATGCTAATGCTAGTGCTACAATAGTTAGGCAGAGTCAGAGAGTGTGGAGGTGGAGCTACAGAAGGTTTGCATCATCAACACGGGACATCAGTTCACAGCAGAGAGGTGGAGCTACAGGGTGCAGTTGGCTTCTGGGGAGAGTCGACATTTAGCCACCGTCAAGTAGGTCTCCACCTGTAAACATAAACACATCATCATTACATCTTCGTCATCACCACCACACCACCCCTCCTCTTCCTTACCTTGTGCATGTCTTTCTTGAAACAGGCCAAAAGTTCATATGTTCGTCTCAGTGACTCATCAGCTCCCACACTTTGGTAATAGTTTCCATAAGGAGCCAGCTGGAGGGTGGAACTATCAGGAACTCCTTCTGCTCCATCCCGATTGGCCTGTAGGATCAGGTGGTCACTCACATAGGTAAACTGGTCAAATTAGATTAACGTGTACAATCTGATTTATGAGTGTATGTGTTTTCTCACCCTGATCAGAAGCAGGATTCCTGTCTTTAGTTCCGACAGTTTAGGTGAAATCTGGTTCCTAGGAGCAGAACCTCCAGACAGGGACCGACTAGGAAACTCCCAAGACTCGACCAGTCGATAAGAGATAGACAGCAGCTTCAGAACCTGGAACCAATCACATGACAGGAGACAGAACCTGACTGAGTTCCTGCAGCGATGTTGTCATGAGAAACAGATGAAGAGGCTGATAAAGTTTGATTGATTTTCTGAATTATTAAATAAATGATATTGGGTGTACTGTTTGTGACACCTGCACAGTTTCAGGTGTTTACAAGTTAACCTGGAAAATAACATCATGTGACAATGAAATATGAGTGAGGTGGACACGTAAACTGTGTTTACACATGAAGGACGGCTGAAACAGAAAGCTGCTATCTGCATGTGTTGTGTCGATTACACTGTTAGTTGTTAGTCCAGTCTGCCATTTATTCATTCAGTACACACAAATATTTATTTCACCAGCAAAAACACAATCTGATTTTTGAGCCATGTATCCGAATGAATGGATTATTTGAAACTCACATTCACAAAAGTCTGAACAGCCTAAATAAATCGAGTGTCATGTTAAAGATTTTGGTGGAAGGGTCAATGTTAGCTCTAACCACACCATAAATGTACTCTGATGAGAGTATTTCTCATTATTGGTGTGTTGTTTCAGGCAGCACGGTGGTGCAGTGGTGCACACTGTTGTCTCACAGCCAGAGGGTTCGAGATTTGAATCCCTTGTGGGCCCTCCTGTGTGAAGTTTGCATGTTCTCCCTGTGCCTGCGTGGGTTTTCTCCAGGTACTCCGGCTTCCTCCCACAATCCCAATTAGGTAAATCGGCTGCTCTACTTTGCCCAGAGGTGTGAGTGTGTGTGGTTGTCTGTCTTTGTGTGTCAGCCCTCTGACTGACTGGTGACCAGTCCAGGGTGAACTCGCCTCTCACCTTTTATAAAGTGGTATAAAAGGTGGATGGATGGTATGTTGTTTGCTGTTGTATTCTGTGTTTCTGGTGTACTGTGTGGTTTTGTGACATATTGCGTAGTGTTATAGTACGCGTAGTGTAGTGCAGTATCCTCACAGAGCTGCGTTGTGTCTCGTGCTTGTCGATCGGGCTGATTATGTAATCAGAGTTGCAGAAATCCTGTAGAAAGATTTTGTTGAGTTGCCGCTGCTCCGCCTGCAGAGAGCTTTCCTAAAAATCATACATCACCAGAAATACACAGTTATACACAATGGACCACACACAGCACATAAACACGGTACTACCGTATTTTCACGACTATAAGGCGCATATAAACGTCTTAGATTTTTTTCAAAATGTGCAGCGCGCCCTATCGTCCAGAGCGCCCTATCTGTGTGCGGACGTAGGTGAGAACCATGATGCTGCGGACGTGATAGAGAACATGGGTGCGTGATTTGTGTATAAAAGAACAGGTATGTGCTTTATGCAGAACATTGCTGTCTTAACAACCCTGAAAATGGCAAAGAGACACGCTTACGAAGCTCAGTTTAAGCTGAAGGCTATCAGCTACGCCGAGGAACACGGGAATCGAGCCGCCGCCAGAGAATATAAAATTAACGAATCAATGGTTCGCAAGTGGAGGAAGCTGGAGAACGAGCTGCGACAGGTGAAAAAAACGCAGCTGAGTTTCCGCGGACACAAGGCAAGGTGGCCAGAGCTGGAGGAAAGACTGGAGCAATGGATCGTCGAGCAAAGAGCGGGTGGGAGGAGCGTTTCGACGGTCACCATTCGGCTTAGAGCAGTAAAGTTAGCGGAGGAAATGAAAATTCAACATTTCCACGGAGGTCCGTCTTGGTGCTTCCGGTTCATGAAGCGGTGCCTTTTCTCCATCCGGAGCAGGACGACGGTAGCGCAGCAGCGTCCGGCGGATTATTGTGAGAAGCTGGCGAACTTCCGCTCTTTCTGCAGCAGACACATCGCCGACAAAAACATCCAGCCGAGCCACATCACCAACATGGACGAGGTGCCGCTGACGTTCGACATCCCGGTGAGTCACACGGTGGAAAGGAAGGGAACCAGCACGGTAGCGATACGCACAACGGGGTACGAAAAGGCTTCGTTTACCGTTGTGCTCGGCTGCCATGCCAACGGACAGAAACTGCCGCCGATGGTGATTTTTAAGAGAAAGACTTTGCCTAAAGAGACGTTTCCAGCAGGCGTCATTATTAAGGCAAACGAAAAGGGCTGGATGGACGAGGAAATGATGAAGGATTGGCTGAGGCAGGTGTATGTACGGAGACCGGGTGGTTTTTTCCACACATCACAATCGCTGCTGGTTTGTGATTCCATGCGTGCCCATCTCACCGCCGACGTCAAAAAGCAAGTGAAGCAGATGAACGCTACGCTTGCTGTGATTCCGGGAGGTCTGACGAAGGAACTCCAACCGCTGGACATCGGCGTGAACCGGCCGTTCAAAGTGAGGCTGCGAGCGGCGTGGGAGCGGTGGATGACCGAAGGAGACCACAGTTTCACAAAGACTGGAAGGCAGCGCCGGGCGAGTTACGCCACAGTTTGTGACTGGATTGTAGCTGCTTGGGCTAACGTGTCTGCTGGCACTGTTGTTCGAGCTTTTGCTAAAGCCGGCATCATTTCTGGGGAGCCGCACGGCACGGACTCTGACTCTGACAGTGAGGAACGTGAACCTGCCATGTGTGATTTAGCGCAGCTGTTCAATTCCGACACAGAGGATGAGGACTTCAATGGGTTTGAGTGACTGTTACCGGTAATGTGCTTGTTTTAGTGTTGTTGTAATTAATACTTAAATAAAGCACAACCAAACTCAGTTTTGCTCCCGATCTATTTTTAAATATGCACGTGTGTGTTGTCAGGCGGGCGTACGTAGTATATGAATACACACAGGGGCGGACGTGTACGGTATATAAAACGTGTATATAAAACCCGCGCCCTATCTTCAGGTGCGCCTTATCTGTGTGTTAAATACAATAATTGCACACATAACTGAGACTGCGCCTTTTCGTACGGTGCGCCTTTTCGTCGTGAAAATACGGTACACAGTTATACACACAGAAAAACACAGGTTGTTATGTGTACACAGAGAAACACACACACACACACTCCAGTGGAGTCTAACTTACAAACTCAGAGAAGAGTCTCTGAGCGAGCAGGTGGAGGTGCTGAACTCTGCTGACTGCGATGGAGAACAGACGCTGGTCGTCTGTTGGCTGAGAGGACACACCCAGAGACAACACTGACAGCAGGAGCACCACTGACAGACAGACAGATGAGAGAGACAGACAGGTGATGGTCAGACTCTATCTGAAGTTAAGACTTTCCTCAGGTAACAAAGTGGTTATTTAGTTTTATAGATTCAAACTACTCTGCTGCTATACACCTGGTGATGTCACAGTTCTTTCTTCTTTAACACACACACACACACACACACACACACACACACACACACACGCACAGCCTTATGTCTGACACAGTTAATTAAACCAAGTAAAATTAATCAAAACAGACAAACATGAGCATAAAAGCATCGGTGTTCATGTGTTACCTCTGTCCATGGCTGATCTGGGATCAGTTCTTTATCTGGTTCAGGTTGTGGTCCAGGATTAATCTGATATGAGTTCAGTTGTTCAGTGTGATCTGATGTTTTCAGTTCAGACCTTTGTGGTTTTATAGCAGAAAACTTAATGATTAAATTCATCAACAGAAACATGAAACGGACAAACCACCGCTCTCTGTGTGTGTATGTATGTGTTTGTGTATTCCTGTAGTTGTGGGGACAAAAATCTGTTTACAGTCACATTGTGAGGACCAGTCTTCCTTATGGGGACAAAACATCCCCACAAAGTAAATCATTAAATATTAGGATGAAGAGTTGCTTTAAGGTTAGGTTGAGGTTAGGATTAGGTTTAGGTAGGCAATGATTATTGTTATGGTCAGGCGGTGGTTAAACCTCCAGGAAATCAATGGAAGGCTATGCAATGTCCCCAGAAGTGATGGAAACGTGACTGTATGTGTGTGTGTTGTTGTCGTTGTTATATTTGTAGAAAATCTCTTAACATCCTGACAATGATCAATAAATCAAATGCTCTGAAAGTAAACTAAATTAAATAGGCTCTCTGTGGTTGTTGCAGGCCTGTAATCAACTTGTCCAACCATTTTATTTTGTACAAATGAGATGATTGGATGGCCTCCCTGCACTTGACGGCAGGCTTCACACGGCTTTGTGGACTTAAAGCTGTTCGCAGCAGACAAAGAGCACTAACAAGCTAGTGCTAACAGCAGCCATGTTGGCTGTTCACGTTCTTATATGTAAATGAGATGTGACAACAATGAATTGTTCTCGTGGGATTTATTGGTTTACCTCCAAATCAAACTAATTCCTGCTGGGTCCTGTGTCACCACCTCCAACTTTAATCGTTGATAAGATGGAGTCATTAGTCTGCAGCTGCAGCAGAAGGCAGAACAACAGGAAAACAAGAACATTGCTGAAGTCTATAACACAAGGAATCAGAATCAGAATCAGAATTCCTTTATTTATCCCTGGAGGGAAATCCTTGCAAGGAAGAACAATAGAGAACAACAAAGAACAGTGGAAAACAGCAGAGAACGATCGAGGTGCTGGAACGTAGTGTACTTACTCAGAACAACAATTTAACATAAATAATTACAGAGCTGATAGATGAAGTTTCAACTTGTTTTCTTGCAATATGAAAATGAATGTAAATCAGGGAAGAGCTTGAAATGTAGAGAATCAAACAGATTCAGTACAAAATTGTGATATAACAATATTATTAAATAAATAAATAATTAATAAACCCATCAGACTAAAAGACTGTGCCACAATATTTAAAATCTATAATAAATAAGTTAGTCAATGTTGCTGATGAACAAAAACGTCAGATCTGCTTGTAGAGTCAGAAGATGAGTTTGATGTTTTCATCCTCAGAGATGTGAATTTATTCACAGTTGTCACTGATCTCAGGTCAGACATTTAACAGTTACATCACACGTGAAAGTGCATTTATTCAGTGCTCCGTGACAGCAATACGACCAGAGAGACATCAGTTCAGATTCATGGCACGAACAAAAATAAAAAACATCAGCTGGCTAACAAACAGAATTAAAGTTTGCCACAAAACTGAATGTGAGAGCTGCACGGAGGCAACATGTTTTGGGATGTTCTTTTATTAAAGAAAGTCGGGTAGGCCTGGGCCATCCGACGTACCAGGAGGACACTTGACTTCACTCTGTTTTTCTTTTTTTTTCTACGTTTCTTTTGTCAGACTTTGTTGAAGAGGTTGGGAAATCTCTTGTGGTCTTCAGTTGCTCTTTTAGATCCATTTTAGTTTGTCTTACACCAGTCCATCCATGAAATCACATAAACTTTGTTCTGCCCTTTCTTCGGGAGTTGGGCAATAACACGGCAAATAGATGCTTCCACTGTAATTCTAATTATCACTTTATGTAATTTTAAAAGACTATCATTATAATTTTAAAATTATAATGATAGTCTCTTCTCCAAATAGCAACCCCACATCTTTGACTCTTTTAACAGTAGAAACATTATTGAAGATAACAATATTAAACACTGAGATTCGCGGTGTCACTGCTGAATATTAACAGTTTGTGTGAGACAATAAACCTGTTGTTTTCTATATTAATAGTATTGTGTGACCTGTATGAGATTACTGTGTATGAACAATGCGTGTGTGACCTTCTCATTGACACAGTTCATTTAAATATTCACAGCCTCATAGCAGAAAGAGACTCATCCATCTTAATATACCTCCAACATCCAGTCTTCATGGAAATAAAGGCACACACTCAGTTTATTCACGGTTTTATCTTCTCATCCATGTTGTTCTGAATATAAGGACTTTCTGATGATTCCGTAAGACTTGAAGCTAAACACAGTGAGATTTTTCTTTTTGCTGTAATCAGTGAAACACAAATCAAAACAGGAAAACAAATTTGGAAATATCAGGGGCATCTGAGATGGTCGAATCTCAGTAACGTTCACCTCCTCATGAAGAGGGGAGTTTTGTCAGGCTGAAACAAGTGACTTTATCAAGATACTAGCTAATGTAGACTAGAAGACCTGAGACAAAAACCCAGATATGAGTTGAATCAAATCTGTTAGTCCAGTCTTCTCGTTCATGATCTTAGTAACAGTTTTTTTTTATAGATTACTTTTAAAGCAGTAAGTACAAAGTGACAGAACATGAGCAGATTTAAGAAAAATTGCAAGACAAAGGAAGTAATAACTCAAGAGTTTATTTTATTTTATTTTTTTTTAAAAAAAGATATATCTTGATATATTTTCCCAAATCCTGTTGTTGTGTTGTTTTTTGTTTTTTTTTTTCAAAGTGAGCACTGAAGTGGGTGGTCTGGCTTCAGACACACATCAGAGTAGACCTCCCTGAGCTGACATCCAGCATTAACAAATCTAACCCAACTACATGTCTCTTAGACCCCATCCCAACTAAGCTCCTCAAGGACGTCTTTCCCTTGATTGGCGTTTCCTTCTTAGATCAGATCAACTTGTCTTTAACAACAGGTTATGTACCACAGGTGTTCAAAACTGCTACTTGAAAAATTGGTTGCAAATCAGTTAACTGATTACCTACACAGGAACAGTCTGTTTGAAGTGTTTCAGTCTGGTTTCAGAGCCCATCACAGCACAGAAACAGCACTGGTTAAAGTTACAAATGACCTCCTCATGGCATCAGACATCAGGGCTTGTCTCCATACTCGTTCTACTGGATCTCAGTGCTGCCTTTGACACTGTAGATCACAGCATTTTGTTACACAGATTAGAACATGAGACTAGTATCACAGGGATAGCACTAAACTGGCTTAAATCATATTTAAATCATATTTATCAGATAGATTTCACTTCATTCATATTAATGATGTTTCCTCTTTGCATATGAGGGTTAATCTCAGTGTTCCACAGGGTTCAGTGCTCGGGCAAATTCAGACAAAACTGAGGTAATTGTTCTAGTTCCCCAAACATCTTAGAGCTAGAATAGCTGATAATATTGTCTCTCTGGACGGCATTACTTTGGCCTCCAGTACGACTGCGAGGAACCTCAGCGTTACCTTCGATCAGGACGTGTCTTTTATCCATCACATTAAACAGACCTCTAAGACCGCCTTCTTTCACCTTCGTAATATCGCTAAGATTAGGAACGTCCTCTCTCAGAGTTATGCTGAAAAACTTGTCCATGCTTTCGTTACTTCTAGGCTGGATTACTGCAACTCACTATTGTCAGGATGTCCAAATTACTCCATTAATAGCCTGCAGCTGATCCACAATGCAGCAGCTAGAGTTTTGACAGGAATCAGTTAAAGGGATCATTTCTCCCCCATCTTAGCTTTTCTAGTCCCGGACTAGTCCCAGCCTAGTCAAGCGAGCATGAACTGATGAAGCCTCTTGGATGAGAGGTGAAACGTCTTCAAAGACAAATAACTAAGTCCAGTTGCATTCGATTGAATTTCCTTGAGATACCTACAGACAATTTTGATTGTAAAAGGTGCTATATAAATAAAATTGAAAAACTGAATTGAGTTAACAACCTGGACTTTGCTCCTGAAAATTTCCACTGTCTTATCTGCAGTGTCAAGACCATTTTCTAATTAAATCTGAAGTGACTCTACTGCTATTTTTTCTATTCATCACATTGGCCCATCAACTTCAGCTGTACATGGTTAACATCTACAAGGAAAAGGTTTCAGCCTCAACATCAGCAACTTGCCTCCTGGACCTTGAGCCAGTCAAACTGTTCATGGATTTCAGGCCATCTCTTGTGCCAACAATGCTGAAGGGATGTTGTCCCTATTGGCTTTAGGAATGCTGTGGTTAACCCTCTTCTTAAGAAAGCACACCTTGATCCAGACTCTCTAAATAACTCCAGACCAGTCTCTATCATTTAGTTGTCTCTGTACAGCTTTATGCAAATTGTGATGTGTTATCTCACCATAGGAATAAAACATTTTAAATCTCTGACAAAATCATTAATTCATTTATTAAGATAAAATGAAGTAAAATATTATGTCCCTCAAACTTTTTCACACACTGTTAAGAGGTCACCAGAATTACATGTAATGGCAGTTTGTAATGTCTTATCTTGAGGAAATATTCTTATATTCTTCATATCTTCTGCTAGATTTAGACACAAATTTCTTCACTGTGTATGGAAAAAAAAGTGTTAGTCAGAAGTGGTCCAGCAGAGGGCAACAGCTCCATATAGACTGAGTAAAGTCACAGTAGAAACAGTTTCTAGAATAGAAGAGACTCAACTGTCTCTACTCACATCAGTTTACAGTCGACATGTTCCTGTGCTGATGAATAATAAACTATAAACTACACTGATTACCATCCAGTGTTCACAGATTTATTACTAATTTCAAATTAATTTCATGTGGAGTTTAGATTTTTATTTTTCATCTAATGAAAAATAAAAAATAAGCTGCTGGTTGTTTTTAGAAAAGGGTTATTTTCATTTTATTTTTGATCAGTATAATCCATTGTTCTGCTGTAAAGTTTTAAGAAACCAAATAAAACTCTGCCAACATTCTGAAATGAAACTTCTAGAGAGAACAAACTGAAAAACAACTCAGAGTTTAGTTGTATTTGGCTGAGATGAAACACCCGATTAAGACAAGAAACTCACTGTGTATTTGGTGTGTGTGATGTAATCCTCAGTAATGTCACTTCTGTTGGCAGCTGTCTTTCTCTGTGAATTTTGGCGATTTAGATCCGACGACACCTGCAGGAAGTAGAGCCATCCCTTCTGAACCACACAGGAAGTGGAACCATCACCTCTGACCTGGACAGGACGTGGCCTCCGTGTTCCAGGAGCATGTGGCCATGAGCAACACAAACTGGGACATCAAGGTGAAACATGAAAGAAATGAAGAATACACCAACTGCAGTCGAGCAGCTGGAGTCGAGTAACAAAGAATCATTGGAAAAGATTATATATCAAATATTATTTTAAGAGTTACAGATCAGACCAGACTGCACCAACTGGACCACGGAGAAACCCTGCTCTCTTGTTTGATTGATGGTTCCACTTCTTGCCTGACTCAGAGGTGGTGGTTTCAGTCATGCAATTTGTGTTACTTATGTCCTAATTTTAAATAAGTAAACAAACACATGGTTGTGTCTGCTAATGTCTGGCCACATGAGTAATTTCACCAGTATCATTGGTACAGTTAGGCTGCTTCTGCTGCAGGTGGATGACAGAGATACATGTATAAGGTAAGCATTTTATCCCAGTTAGACATGCCCAGAAAGCCTCCCAAAGGCAGGTGTCCAGAAGTGGTTCAAGCACACATACAGGTATAATGGTATACAGGCGCAAAAATCAGGTGAGCCTCAAGAACATCAGCAGACACATGTTCAGGAGAGTTTGAAACTTTATTACTTTGTCTTCACTGCTCGTGACATCTATTGTTCATCATCCACAAACAATCAACCAGTTAGCAGACCAATAACTGACACTTATCCACCGATCTCATGTCGTGTTTTTTAGCAAAAAAAAAAAAGGTCAGATTTTGAAAAACAGACAAACTTAGTTTCTCCAAGTGAATTCTTAAACGATACAAAGATGAAAAACCAAAGGTGATATTTCAGCTGAACAAAATTTACTGATCACAGATCACAATAACACTGGTACACAATACAAAAATATCTGGAATAAGAAAGAACGAAAGAGTTGAGGATCTGCTCAATGAAGAAGAGGGAACTGTGGATAAAAACAATCAATAATGATCAATTTTTTTTAAATAACCACTTCTCAAGCACATCTTTGGACATTTTTCATCCGCCATTGTTTTAATCTAAACCATGTATTTTATTTTCTTGTTAGTGTGTTAGTTGTCATCACAGTCACTGCTGGAGCTCCCACTGAACTTTTTACTGTAGGCTGCAGCTCTTTGCTGGGGGCATTTGGGAAGGGAAAATGATTTATATAGTATCATTAAAATCATCATAAATTCCTCTCTGAATGTCTGATGATATGTTGTAAATTTAAAGTGAGTCTAAATCTGTCCAATGTCCACATGTATGATGCTGTGATACAGGAAGGTTAGAGATAATCCCAATATGTCTGATATGCATGTAATCAATACACAGATTTGTATAATGAAATGAAAACTACAGAATCTATAAATAAATCAATAAACAGTGATCACATCAAGCTCTCTGGTCTGAAAACTGGTCTAATTTTTAAAAGCCCAATACGTCCATTCTTGTCACATCACACAGTAGAACCCCTCCTTGTGAATCCAACACAATAAATATAAACAGATGGAAGCTGCTGTCGTTGACCACACAAAAATGAAATAAAACGTCTCCACAGTCCTCACAACTGACGTGATCACCAGCTCAGCTGCAGCTGGTTCTCAGTGTTCATTTGTTGGAGCTAGGGTTATTTTCAGGGCTATAGTGCTCCTTATGACTGAGTAGGCTGTTTAAAGACTCAAGTGTTTATAAAATCTGTTCCTCCGCCTAGTTTATGGTTTAGTATATTCTATAAATCAAATGTTTTCTTCTACCAGGTCTCGTCTGCTGAAATGCTGCCCTCTCATTGCTTGTCTGCTTTGTCAATGACCACTAAGATTAAGAACGACCTGGTCTGAGACGATAGTTCAATCCACAGATTACTGTTAACAATATAATCAGTGTTATATAAGAGTTACTAATTACCTGGATAGGTTGTCAGTTTAGACTAAGCTCAGTCAGAAAGTTAAAAATATTTTCATGTGCAAAGCCAGAAGAATCAGAATCAACACCTGAACAAAACTTTCATCAGAATTTCATCTATGGATCTGCAGCGATTTCTCATCACACTTTAACTTGAGTAGTTTCTGCTGTGATCTGTTGTTAATCTGAGTCTTTACAGAAGTTGTAGTACACTTATCCTTCAACAGGGAACACCACCAGAGAGTTTACATAACATGAAGGAAAACAGGAAGAGACGACAGAAACATCAGTTGTCATTAGACAATAGATTCCCTCAGGTTCTTGTCTCTTAAGAAGTCAGGTGCATTGAAGGGAGGAGCGGCATGGAGGACAAACTCACTCTGGAGCTCCACTTGGATGGGGGCATCCTCTCCTGAAACACCTACAACAGACTCGTCTGTTTCAGCACTGCTTCCATAGAGCTGACTGATTCGTTTACAGAGAAGTCCATCTTTCTCTGGTAGGGACTCCATGTCCTGCCTTCCCTCTGTTTTCTCACGGTATTTATAAGATGCCAGTTTGACCGTTCGCTGCAGGAGGTGTTTCCTGTATGCTCGTTGGATCACTGTTGCCGCCACCTCCTCCTGTTTCCTTCGCAGAGTGCTGCTGATTGGTTCATATGAAACCTGTAAGTAACAGTGAAATATGACTTCAGTACATACAGTACACAGTACACAGTCTGACAAATTATGAAACAGTTCTTTTGAATTTATTGTGAGAATGATCCAATGAGAATGAGCCATCTCTGCATAATCTGAGAAAGTCATAAAAATATCTCAACAAAAAAAGGAAAAAAAACAAAAAAGTTTTGCATATGATATAATGCAGAACCACTGAAGGTCAAATAGCATCAAACATCAATATGTCTTTATGTTGATACAGGTTCTCAGTCATCCGGGTCATGGTAGTTCAAGTACTACAAGTGAAGGCAACCAGATTTTTTTGGGATTGTTGAAGACATTTCACGTCTCATCTGAAATGATGATGATGAAGAAGAAGGTGAAACCTCAGCAACCAAAAACAAATCCAGTTGCCTTTGCTTTTAGCATTTCAACTGTTGACAAGCCTTTGAAATACATTCATGGCCAAATGTATTTATATCTCCAGAAAATATCAGCTGAGCATATGAAACTCAGGCATCTACAGTTTCTCTCTGTAAATACTGAAAATGAACAGTCTATATGACTCAAATAATCTGACTAATGAGAGGAATGGGTTAAGATAACGGCTAAGACTACAGAATAGAATAGAATAGAACCTTGGAAGGGTTGTTGGCCATGAACTTCTCCTCCATGCTGGCTTTGAGAGCATCCATCTCTCCTGAATCACCCAAAACCTGCACACGTCAAATACAACATAACATAAAATGACCCAACATCAGTGAAAGTCACGTAATTGATCACTGATCAACCAAAACAATGTTTTAATGTCACTGGTGTACTTTGTAGTGGTGTTTAGGTGGATGGTAGGGATCAACATAAAATCATCACATGTATGCTGGTAACCAAAGTGTTGAGTACATTTTGTGACATTTTTTGTAATTTATTGCTTGCATTTGTTTTATCTGTTTGTGTGACATAAAGGCAGTTTGAATTATGAATGAAACCAGAGGCCTGCACTATGAATTGTTAGTGAAGCCACATAAGGAAAAGATTATTTTTTTTTTTAGAAACAAACAAATCACAGTCTCACTCAGCAGATACATGATTATCACCTTGATAAGTCAACAGAGGTTTTCACTATGTGTCCATGAGTGTGTTCACATAAAAGTGGCAAATTTGCAGGGTATGACCAATCACAAACATGGACAAGTTGCTCTGGAGCAGGTTATGACATGCAGTATAACTTACAGTGTCAATGAACCCTAGTAAGAACCATTAGTAATTCTGAAAACTCAGACTTAACCCTGACTTGCTTCACTAAACTCTAATCCTGCTTTGTAGTACAGGCCTCACAAGGTTTGAGGTTACAGTTAAAAACAAAGAAAGAGGAAGAGGGGGTCATCAGAAGGACTGAGCTGACCAGGACTGGATTGGCACCTATTGTGGACATTTTTTTCACCTTCATTTCTACTAAGTGGGTTCAGAGTTTACACTCACATGCTTTGCATCTGAAAGGGGATCCCCAGAGAAGCTGATGTAATGAGTGTAACACTGGGTGATGAACACCATTCAACCTGTGGTATCTAGAATCCAAATACTGTGTCAAAGCAAAACAGCTTGGACCCCTAAATAACTCAACATGACATCATATGTGACCAGGTGATATTACCTGTGCAGTAAGTGCGAGCAGGATGTCCAGACAGTGGATCTTGTCTCCAGGAACCAGAGGTAAATCCATGTGGATCAGTTTGATGGTGTTTGGTTTGGAAATCCTCAGAGGATCCTTCAGAGTGTCGCAGAAATCTGACAATTTACTGCATAATGTATCAGAGTCAGATTAGGATTTATAATAATAATAAGGAAATAGTTGTAGTAATAATTTTCTTGTAATGCAGGTGGGAATCACCTGTACTGTATAAACTGTGAAGCGTCAGGGTCGAACTTCTCCCAGGTTTCATAAAACATCTCAAAATCGTCCTCACACAGTGGGTCGGTGCTTTCCTCTGTGGCAACATTGAAGTTCTCCAGGATAATGGCAATATACATGTTGACCACCACCAAGAAGGACATGATAATGTAGGTGGAGAAGAAGATGATGCCTATTGCAGGGCTACCACAGTTTCCTAGAACTGACGTTCCTGGGTTCACTATGTTGGGGTCGCAGTCTGGAGGTGTGTTCATTATGGGACTCAGTAGACCGTCCCATCCCGCTGACGTAGTGATCATAAACAAACAGATCATGCTGTTCCCAAATGTCTCAAAATTAAACATATCGTCGATCATGGCCTCCTTCTTCACATAAGCAAAGTTAGACATACCAAAGATAGAGAAAATGAACATAATGAGAAAGAGGAGGAGGCCAATGTTAAAGAGGGCGGGAAGTGACATCATCAGGGCAAACAGCAGTGTTCGGATTCCCTTGGCTCCACGGATGAGGCGAAGGACTCGGCCAATACGAGCCAATCGGATTACACGAAAGAGTGTGGGCGAGACAAAATACTTCTCTATGATGTCAGCTAGGAGGAGGCCTGAAGTGAAGAAAACAGTGTTTGAAACAACATCTTTTTCTGGGTTAAAAAAGTGGTTGTAGTAGGGGTTATTTAAATAATTCCACTAAACATAAAAAAGAAATAAAAAAACAAACAAAAACAAAGAGATTTATTATATGCAAGACATTCTTACACATGAGGATGAATGATGAGACAATGACAAGACCAATGCCAACTCACCTACGATGGATAGGATGACGACCACAAAGTCAAAGATGTTCCAGCCAACAGAGAAATAATAGTGCCGCAGTGCGATGATTTTCAGTATGCACTCTGTGGTGAAGATGACAATGAAGACAACGTTGACCCAGTACAGGATAATTTCTTTCTCCTTGCTTTGCTCGTCTGTCTCCACCATCATGGTCACCATGTTGAGGCAGATCAATACCATGATGAAGATGTCAAAAAACTGTTTTGTCACTAGATCAAAGACCAAACCCTGGAACTTGTTCTGGTGAGACAGAGAAGACACAGATGTCATTAGTCCAGAAAGAAGACTAGAAAACCGCTTTAAACAGATGTTTAAATTCTGGTCTAACCTGAATTTTTCACATCTTCACTCACTGTTTTCCATCTTAATAAAGTCAGGTAGGAAGTAACTTAACTGACCTCAGGTCGTGGAACAGGTTTTTGAGGTTTCTTGGAGCCCAGTTTCTTCATGGCATTGTAATATTTCTTTTGCTCCTCTGTCATGAAAATATCTGTTCCTCCCAAGTAAAGACAAAAAAATAACAGTGTACTGTGAGAAACAATAATATTTATTCTCATAATCGACTAATCTTTATAAAGCTGAAGTTTCAGTTTAAACTGTCATGATTTGTTCTGATTTGTGTGGGTCAGTGAGTAGAAACATATCTTGGCTTTCTGCTGGTTGAAGTTGTCAATGATGACTCCGATGAAGAGGTTGAGTGTGAAGAAGGAGCCAAAAATAATGAAGCAGACAAAGTACAGGTACATGTATAGATTGGCTTCATACATCGGCTGAGAGTCCTCCTACACACACACACACACACACACACACAAACTGTGTGGTAACCATGGTAAACAGACATCAACCAGTAAATCAGTATCACTTCTACTATTAGTACCAGTTTAAATACTAGCTCCAGTATTAGCACCAGCATCAGCTCTACTATTAGTGTAGAAATATCAGTACCAGCATTAGTATCAGGGTTAATACAACTATTAATGGGTATACTGACATCTCTGGAGTCTACAGCTGCGTACATAATGTCCATCCAGCCTTTAAATGTGGCCTGAAAGAGATGAAACTCATTAACACCAGTTTTCTTTTAATTCAGTTCAATTCTATTTGTTTATATAACACCAAATCATACCAAATGACACCTTCCAATTAGAGCAGGTCGAAAACAAACTCTTTAGACAGTTCAATATAAAAGTCCAGTCATCTGCACACAGTGAGACCAAGCAGGTGAAAACAGACACAATCAAGTGGAAACCCACAGTGATGTCTCACACTGGTTTGTGGACTACCCCTCTGAGACCTCAAGTTTTCCTAATGGCTGCCATCATCTTGGTTCTTTGGTGCGAGAAGGGACCATATTTGGATGAGACAGTGGAGATGCAAAGGACATCTCGATTTGATCTGATTGAGAAACCAAAGACCTGCAATGTTTGCCCCACCATAAAGCATCCCCTGCTTCATGGTCTAGTTTATTCTAAATGGGGTCATAATCTCTAAAATGAACCTCATGCTGTACTGAAGAAGACTTGAAACAAGTGACTGAGACCATAAACTCATCAGATCATAAATCACCTGAGAAGTGGTCTGATTTTCTCTGATGCTTACATACAATCAGACTTTTGAAACCAGTGGACTACCCCTGATGGACATCACAAAGAATGCAGGTTTAAAGCAGAGCTGCATTGGCTTTACTTCTCAGACCCAGAATCCCTGTCCATACTTTTTAAAGTCAATGGGCAAAACACAAAATATTTCAGTGTCACAGCAAATGAACCGTTTTCAGACTGATGCAAAATACTCACATTTAATCTGATGAAGCTTTAATTCTAAACCTCATTAGTGGGGGTTTGAATTTAAATGTAAAGAAAAATGGAACTTCATTTCAGTTCTACATACACACAGTTAAGTTAGATGGTCTATACATATTGTCATTATTTATCCTTTGTGAGAATCAAGAGTTGAGGTGAATGTTTGAATGACAACTTGTCATATCTTATGTTTTACTCTTTCATATTTCCGGCTGAATCATTCGTATTTCAGTGGAGTCACATCTGTTGACACTCACCACTTGTAGCAGAGACAAATAGCCAATCCCCACATTGTCATAGTTGACTTTAACATTCTTCCAGCGGACCTCAGTAAAGTTTTCTTCAATCAGTGCAAAGCACTCAGTCTTGTTGTTGACATCTTGAGGATCAAATATTTCACCAGACGTCTTGTTAAAACAGTAATAAAACTTTCCTGCAAATAGATTCACTCCCATAATACTGAAGATCAGCCAGAAGATTAGACACACCAGAAGCACATTGAAGATGGATGGAATTGCTCCAACCAGGGCATTCACCACCACCTGCAGACAGAGAGACAGGAAGAGATAGCACTTTTCAAAATTACAGGCGTTTTGCAAAGACAAACCAAGAGGGGGCAGCCGTGGCCTAGAGGTTGGAGAAGCGGCTTGTG
Source organism: Scatophagus argus (assembly GCF_020382885.2). Classification (NCBI taxonomy): domain Eukaryota; kingdom Metazoa; phylum Chordata; class Actinopteri; family Scatophagidae; genus Scatophagus; species Scatophagus argus. Next base: position 22,914,487 of record NC_058508.1, read on the forward strand.
ATCGGAGGGTCACCGGTTCGATTCCCCCACCAGAAAAACCTCACCAGGAAAAATTTGGGTGTGGTAGAGTGATTAATGCGTAAAATGCTCCCCTCCATTAGCTGGCTGATGTGCCCTTGAGCAAGGCACTCAACCCCCCCCCAGTTTGCTCCCTGGGTGCCTGACATGGCAGCCCACTGCTCCTGTGTGTGTTTCACTGCATGTAATTTGCTGGGTGTTGCATGTATGTGTTCAACTAAGGATGGGTCAAATGCAGAAGACGAATTGTAAAAATATATATATTGCCAATAAAGCTGATTCTTCTTCTTCTTAGAAATACAAGACAAGAATTGAAATAATAATTAAAGACAAACTAAAAACTTTTTTGACTGATTTGAGCATTTTTTTTTATTGGACAAGTTGAAGCTTGGACAGGTTTTATCTACTCAGAGGAAATACTGAGTACAGTAACCTAACACAAATGCGATGAAATTGTTGGTCAGAATGAGATACCAAATTTTTGCAGGAAAACAGAGGACCTCAATAGGTAAAATGTGATTACTGGATCACCTAACCTTAACCATACAGGTAAGAACCTCTGAGTTTTCTGAGTTTACTAAAGAAAAGAAAGAACAGGTAGATGGACAGACAGAGAGAGGTTGAAACACTAAAACCTACCAGTACGTCAGAACCATTTAAACAGAGACATACAGACTGGTAGACAGGTTACCGGCTGATAAATTTGTGTGGCTGCATGACCGTTAAAAGTCTCTGTCTCACCCTCATGCCTTCAAAGCGAGACAGGGCCCTCAGGGGCCTCAGAGCCCTCAGTGTCCTCAGAGATTTGATGGCTCCCAGCTCAGAGTATCCCAAGATATTTGCTGTCAGAGACACTAGAGACACCTGTAAGACACAATACACCTGGTGATGACATCATACACACCATAATGACCATAATCCTTCCAGTTAGTTTAGTGAAACATGTTCTTACGTCTACAATGAGAAAGTCCAGCCAGCACCAGGCATTGGTGAAGTAAGACCTGAATCCATAGGCGACCCACTTGAGAACCATCTCCACCACAAACACATATGTGAACACCTGGTCTGCATACTCCAGAATAGTCTTTATGAGCCGACGCTGTTCCAGGTAGATGTCCTCAAAGGCCTGTTCACATACAGTCTGAGGTCACCCGGTCACACATCACAGTATCACAGGCTCAGTGTGAGCTTGCTTCACATGCTATTGAGAATTTAAAACTAAAAAGGTTTGACAGAACCTCATTTCTACTCATTCAGTTGCTTTGTTTTTGTTTTTCTTTGTTATGTAGTTTTGTTCTGTGCAAATTTATATTTAGATACTTAAAATGACTATTTCATTCCTATACGTTGTGTGTGCATTATGGGTACAATCATCCATCTGTAATGTATAGAGTTTTTATTTTTGTTTAAATTTAATTTTATTGTCCTTTATCTTATTTAATGTTTACCGATCACTTATCTCATTTTGTGTCATGTCGCCGTCAGTTCTTTTATTGTTTACCCAGTCATTATTCATCATGATGTCATTGATAAGGGTTAGTAAATGTTATGTCAGTGGTAAAAACTTGGTTACATATCATCTCACCTGTATAATGACTGTCGGCCATGTTAATAGTACAAAATATCAGCCATTTGCGTAGTCCACTGTTAGCCATGTCAGCCATGTTAGTAGCCTTTGGTGAGTTCATTAGCTCTCTGGCCATGTTGTCTCCACAGGTTAGTTAACACCTTTCCTGAGAAGCAATCAGGTCTCAGTCACGTGATCAAATCAAAGAGGGCTGAACATCAGTCAGACTCATAGAGTGTTTAAAAAAAATAACATTACCATGTACTTCACAGCAAAAACTAAAACAAAAAGAACAAACAAGAAAGCAAAAACAACAAACAAACAACACTAATCTAAAAGTTAATAGCTGATCAAATATCAGCCAATAATTTATAATAATGTTTACCAGAGCTCCACTGCTTAGCAAGATCATGAAAATTATGAAGGTCTCAAAGTAGTTGTGTTCTACAATGGAGAAACAGGTTCTCCTGAAGTCAGTCCAGATCTTCCCTCTGCCCTGGGTCATGTCTATGTCCAGAAATGGACAGCGTTGATAACACTCTGAAATGTATACACACAAACAAATGCATTACGATGTATACAAGATTTCAAAAGTCAAGTGAAAAAATGCAGCTTCTACAGCAGAGCTAGAGTGCAAGAACCAGTTCAGATGGAACAACATCATCATGCTGTCTGCCTTTTTTTTTCTTTAGTAAACTAGCCAGTCATAAGACAGTGACAGCACAGCACTTTGAGAATCCAGTCAGTGATATCCCTTAGGTGTGTGCAGAGCCCACACCAAAAGACAACACCCACCCAGCCACAACCTGTTGACCCTGCTGCCATCTGACAACACATACAAAAGTGTCTGCTGCTGTACTGCCAGAGTACAGAGCAGCTTCTTTGTTCAGGCCGAGAGACTCCTTCACAATCCATGATGAATAATAGTTTACTTTAATGACTTGTGATTCATCTATTTATATCATTTTTTGTGAGTAGAATAAGGGCACTACAACTACAGTCAGGTCCATATTCTGTATATTTGGACATAGTTAAGTTTTTTGGCATTTAACCTCTGTACATCACCACATAGAATTTGAAATGAAACACTCAAGATGTGAGCAAAGTGAAGACTTTCAGCCTTAATTGAAGGGGTTTGACAAAAGTGTGGCATTGACCATTTAGGAATTATAGCCTTTTTATACACCCACTCCCATTTTTGTTAGCTCATAAATGATGGGACAAATGAATGTCAAACAGTTTCAAGACCAGATATGGACTGTTCCCTTGTTAGTCCATGACAAATAAAACAGATAAAGTTCTGGAGTTCTGAGTGTTACATTAGCATTTGGTAACTGTTCACTGGAACATTCAACATGAGGTCCAAAAAGGTGTCGATGAAAGTGAATGAGGTCATCATTAACCTGGAAAAACAAAGTAAACCCGTAACATATACAGCAGAAACACCGGGAGTGGCCAAAACAGATTGGAACATTCTTAAAAAGAAGGAATCGACTGACAAGCTCAGCAACACCAAAGGGCCTGGAGGTGGAAGACAACTGAAGTGGATGACCACAGAGTTCAGTCACTGGTGAAGAAAAACCCTTTTCCAACATCCAACCAAGTCAAGAACACTCTTGAGGAGGTAGGCATGTCACTGTTAAAGTCTACAGTAAAGAGAGAGCTTCATGAATGTAAATACAGAGGTTTCACAATAAGGTGTAAACCACTGTTAACACTCAACAATAGAAAGACCAGATTAGACTTTGCCAAAAAAGACCTAAAAAAGTCTGCCCAGTTCTAGAATAAGATTCTTTGGACTGATGAAACCAAGATTACCTTGTACCAGAATGAGGGGAAGAGAAAAGTATGGAGAAGGAAAGGAACAGCTCATAATCCGAAGCAAACAACATGATCTGTCAAGACATGGTGGAGACCAAGAACGTGAAGTCAGGGGCTAACCCACCTACACACATTTCAGACATCCACATCCATTTGAATGTAGGGATCATGTGGTAGCATAACTCAGGTTTGCTTCATCTCCTTGATGGACATGTGTTAGATGTATCAGCAGGACACATCAACAAGTTACACATTAAAAACATATTAAAATATCAGCATAAACTGTAAAACAGAGCAAAGTTAAAAAAAAAAAAAAAAACAGAAAGAAAGAAAAAAAAACAACTACACCAATAGTAATAATATCTGCAGGGTCATTTAAATAAGTTACATTTAAGGACACAATAACTTATTTCAACAATTTCCTGCAAGATCAATAAAGTTCATATCTTATCTTACTGAGAGCCAGTGGCAGCTGGGACAAAAGAGGTTTTGTATATATTTATCCTGCTTGTAGGAAACCTGGATCTGCAGCCAGAAAAAGATTGAAACAGATGCAGCGCAAAGGATGACTGGGATCGGCCAGGATTGCACGAGCCTTCACCAGGGCTCTGTCTTTAAATCAATTTGCCATGCTTAGTGTCATACACTGTATGTTATATTTGTTTGTTAATTGCATGTTTGTTTATTTACCTATTTTGGACTTTTTTTAGTTATGATTATTGCTTATTATTGGAGTGTAGTTTCTTTCATTTGAATTGATTTATATGCATGTTTAAAAACAGCCGGATATGATTTTAAGCATGAATGCAACCTTTGATTGACAGCTGCACCAGCCAATTAGCTGTTACATCAGGCACACAGATTGGTAGATAAGCAGGCCAGGTAGCCAGATGCAGGGGCACTTGTCTTGAACAGATACTGACATGCCAGGAAGGAGTGGTGGCAGAGGACCTTGAGGGCCTGCCAGAGACACCAGCAACAATGTGGGAGAGGTGAGGAATGGGAGCAGCACAAACGGCGGTGAGAACTTGATTTGAATAGAGGTTGAATAGAGTGGAGGGAGCGGCCATGGCCTAGAGGTTGGAGAATCTGTGATCACAAGCTCCCCCGGGCTTGTGATCTGAGGGTCACCGGTTCGATTCCCCCACCGGACGGGCAGGAAAAATTTGGGTGTGGTGGAGTGATTAATGTGATAAAATGCCCCCCCCCCCCCTTCATTAGCCGGCTGATGTGCCCTTGAGCAAGGCACTTAACCCCCCAATATGCTCCCCGGGCGCTTGATGCTGCCCACTGCTCCTGTGTGTGTTTCACTGCATGTAATTTGCCGGGTGTTGCATGTGTGTGTTCAACTAAGGATGGGTCAAATGCAGAAGACGAATTCAGTGTGTGTATGTAAAAATATATATACTGTCAATAAAGCTGATTCTTCTTCTTCTAATGTAAGGGATGGCGTTAGCGCTGCAGAGAACAATGACACTCTGTCTAGGTTTTACCAGCATGTCACCATACCGACACGGGGAAATAACATGCTGGACCATGTCTACACAAACAAACGAGACGCATACAGAGCTGTCCCCACCTCGGCTTCTCCGACCACATCTTCATCATGCTGGTTCCTGCCTACCTTCCTCTGCTCAAATGCCACATGCCAACACGGAGGACCATCACTGTGTGACCCAGCAATGCTGTCCCTGTACTACAGGACTGTTTCCAGTGCACAGACTGGCAGGCCTTCAGGGAAGCAGCTGTCCATGAGTGAGAGGTGGACCTGGAGAACTATACGTCTGTTGTGCTCAGCTACATCCACAAGTGTGTAGAGGATGTCACCAGTACCAGCACAGTAACCAACTACCCAAACCAGAAACCCTGGCTGAACGTGGAGGTCCGGTCTCTGCTGAAAGCCAGGGATGTTTAGTCACGTTTAGGTCAGGTGTCAGACTGGCACTCAAGGCGGCGAGAAGAGAGCTGACTGCAGGAGTGAAGAGGGCCAAGATCGCATACGCCCAGAGGATCCAGGGACACTTTGCGTCCAATGATCCACGGAGCATGTGGAGGGGCATTAGGTGCATCACAGACTATAACACATCTATAACACAGATGCACAGTGCCTAAGGGACCCATCTCTGCCTGATGCTCTCAACAACTTCTTTTTCCGCTTTGAGGATCCGGACAACCCCCCCCCCCCAGGACCAGACTCACCCCTCCACCTGGTGAAGAGCCCCTCAGCGTGACCCCAGCAGAAGTGAGGATTACCCTTCAGAGGATAAACCCACACAAAGCTGAAGGTCCCGATAACATCCCAGGGTGGGTGCTGAGGGGCTGTGCACATCAGCTCATAGAGGTGCTGATGGACATTTTCAACACTGCTCTCCAACTGGTGGCAGTCCCCACCTGCCTGAAGACCGCCACGATCATCCCAATCCCCAAGACCTCAACAGTGACGAGCCTGAATGACTATCGGCCAGTAGTCCTCACTCGGAAAGTCATGAAGTGCTTTGATAGACTGGTCATGGCCCGCATCAAAGACTGCATTGACGTCACTGTGGACCTACACCAGTATGCATATAGGAAGAACCGATCCACGGAGGATGCCATATCTTCTGTGGTTCACACAGTTCTCATCATCGGCTTTCAATACAATCATTCCACAGACACTGATCCACAAACTCAGTACTCTCGGACTGAGCTCCACCCCTGCAATTGGGTCCTGGACTTCCTGACGGGACAGGCTGCAGATCGTAAAAATCCACGACAGCTCCTCCTCCCCCATCGCCCTCAGCACCGGCTCTCCCCAGGGCTGTCTGCTGAGCCCCCTCCTCTTCACCCTGCTAACACACGACTGACACGTAATTCCTGAATGGTTAATGCCACACTTGAAGCTGAAAGTCTTCACTTCTCTCACATCTTGAGTGTTTCATTTCAAATTCAGTGTGGTGATGTACAGAGGCCAAATGCCAAAGAAAACTTACACTTGTCCCAATATATATGGACCTAACTGTAACACTTTGTTTTACAATCCTGTGTGGTAGAGTGATAAATAACGTGAATGTTGAATCCTTTCATAACTCTGAGGGGACACACTGCCTGAAATATAGAAAGCACATTGTAAACACAGGACAGACTGCTACACTATGACTGAATTGTGTGTGTGTGTGTTCGTACTGTCACTCCAGCAGTCCTGAGGTGTGTTTGCATCATGATCTTCGACATCTTTGTCCTCCTGAACTTCAGGAACTTTCTGCACAGTGCTGCAGACTGATGACTCATCACACTGAAGAAAGACATCACAAACATTTTACACCAGCAGGCCTGTCACTTATGTTCATGATTTTGCAGTTTATGTTCATAGTCCGAACCTTCAGGTTTGATTATGTTGAGTTCATTATTGCTGAAGTATTACATGCTGAAGAAACAAAATATACTTTTATTTTAATGAATCCATAACTCCAGTTTGTATCTTCCTGATTTTCACAAAATAATACAGTACTGAAATTGAAATTATTCAATCCTATCAATCATCAATTACCACCTCTGAATCTGGCTCGACAGCAGTTTGAATTTTAAAGATAAGAAGATAAATATGTGTTACTTCTGCAATTTATCATCGCACACCAACAGCAACAGCAACAAGAGGATAATTGCTGTCGGTGTTTTCTTTACAAAAGGTGTTTTGCATAAGCTGTCTTACTTTATCTCTTCTTTACGAAGCTAGTTATCTGGCTTCACAAAATGTGACAGATGTAATCATGCTAAGTGACGGTGGTTATCAATTTGTTAAATCAACACAGGTTTTCCTGTTATATTCATGAATCTAATCACATGAAAGAGGAGGTGTTTGCAGGATCTGACCAATCACAAATTAGGACGAGTGTACTGACAGCAGAGCCGTAAATTTTCCAAACTGTAATATTAGACAAATATGAAAACATTAAAGACAGGCCTAAAGCAGCACAGCTGCCAAATGCAGGTAGGGCAGCTGGTAAAAAATCAAAGACTGTGTGAAAGTGCAAATTATTTAGCTCATATCACAAAGACATGAGCAGGCCTGACTATGATCATATTTATCTCTTCCTTTACATTAGTGTAATGCTTATTTTTATGCCGTGTGCTGTTCAGTTTCATTATTTGGGCTGCAGCCTCATAGGTGTCAAACTTAAACAAAGATTGCGACTATTAAGTTTCCTCCACATGGTGGCTGAACTCAGCTTTAGAGATAAGGTGATGAGGGAGGGACTCAGATTAGAGCCACTGCTCCTCTGCATCGAGAGAAGCCCGTTGAGGTTGTTCGGGCATCCAGCTGAGATTCCTGCCAGACATTTCCCTGTGGAGATGTCCTGGAGCATGTCCATCCGGGAAGAATTTCCCTTCAGGGATAAATAAAGGAATTTCTGATTCTGATTCTGATTCTGAAGAGACCCCAGGGCAGACCTAGGACTAGATGGAAGGTTTACATCTCTTGTCTGGCCTGGGTATGCCTTTGTTTCCCCCTGGACGAGCTAGTGGAAGTGGCTGGGGAGAGGACGATGTGGGCTTTCCTACTAAGACTGCTGCCCCAATGACCTGGACCCGGATAAGCAGAAGAAAATGAGCGAATGAAGGAAAACTAAATGAAATGAAGAAGACAGGAGTGCATCTCTCACTGAGCTCCAAGATATGAATGATTGAGTTGTTTGGACAGTTGGTGCTTTTACACGTTCTGATCTGTTATCTTCAATGCAAACTACTTAAGCTAGGTATGCAGCGTAACTTTGTGATGTATCCTGGTGAGAAGTGAATTGGTGTCATGACCTAGAGTTAAACCCTAAGTCACTCACTCTACATCCTGCTTGAGAGTATAGGACTCAGATCTCAGGTTTCACTGAGGTTACAATAATAAATGGAGTGAATCACAGAGGATTTTAAAACTTGAACATCTAAACCCACTTGTGTCAGATAGGAATTGACACAGAATCTGCTTAATGGTGTCTCTTGTTGTCTCTGATGCTGGGCTACTACTCTTTGACAGGTTATGTTTGTTTTCTGTCTCTGTTGTACTCAGGACTCTTGATCTCTGATTCAGTAAAGGTTGTATCTGTACTGTCACATCAGACACTGCCATTCAGTTTTAGGTGAAATGATGCAATAGAATAGAGCAGAATAGAATAATGTTTACTTGAGAGTGCATTTCTTCATCCTCCTTCTCTTCATCCTTTTCATCTACATCATCATCATCATTGTCAGGTGTCTCAAAATCAGACTCTGCCTCTGCAATGGGGACCCTCAGGGAGGCAATGCTGTGATAGTTGCTAGTCAAGTTGTCCTGGTTACAGCTGAGGGACTTGACCTCTGCCATGGTCTGGTCTGAGGTCACAAATGTCAAAGTCAAAAACTCCTTTGCTGTCCTGTTGTCTTCCTTGCTGTCGACCACTAATGATGAATTTCACAAACATGAAAAATCACTAAATCACAGAAAAAGTGAAAAAATGAAATATAATGAAGAAAAATCTGAAAACCAAACAATTAGGACACTGAAGCATTAAATAAGATAATAATAAGATAGAAATTAGAATGATAGAAAGATGGATCCCAGTCAATAAATAGATAGATTACAGTCTATGCTGTATTTTCAAGTCTGGGGTGGTGGGATTTGTTACCGAGGTGGTCAGGTTTTGTGTAGTTCCTTTTCCCCATTAAAGTCCAGATATGTTCCAGGATCCAGGTCTTTGTCCACGCTACAGCCCTACTGATCCGGTTAACGGCAATCTGCAAGTTGTTTTCCCCTTCATCTTCTGGAGCTGCAAGATTATCACCGCTAAATGAGCTCAACAACAAGGCCAGGAACAGATTCAGGACCTGCAACAAGACCAGGAACAGATGCAGGACTTGAAACAAGGTCAGAAACAGATTAAAGGACCTGGAACAAGGCAAAGAATGGATATATAGGAGTTGAAATTTCAGATATTATTTATCTGGATCCATTTGTAGATACAGCTGGCCTGTTGGATGACTGTTGAGATACTAAAACAGGCTCGTATTAGAGATTAGCTCACCACCAGGTTTCCAATGACAAGAACCATCATGAAGACAATCAGACACATGGTCTGACCTGAGACCTCCATACAGTCCCACATGGTTTCAATCCACTCTCCACAAAGGACTCTGAAGATAATGAGGAAAGCGTGGAAGAAGTCATTCATGTGCCAGCGAGGAAGCTCACAGTCTTGTGCAATGCGACAGACGCAGTCTTTGTAGTTCTTTCCAAACAGCTGCATTCCAACAACTGCGAAGATGAAGACGATGATGGCCAGAACTAGAGTCAGGTTCCCCAGAGCCCCAATAGAATTTCCAATGATCTTTATCAACATGTTGAGGGTTGGCCATGACTTGGCCAGCTTAAAAACTCGCATCTAGACATGTGACAGGTGAGAGAGAGGTGAAGAGACAGGAAAAAGTAACTTGATTGTTTGGTAAAAGCTAAATATGATGATGATACTGATGATGATGTTGCACAGACCAGTCTGAAGGAGCGCAGTACCGACAGGCCCTGAACATTAGCCAGTCCCAGCTCGAGCAGACTCATGGTGACAATGATACTGTCAAAGATGTTCCAACCCACCTGTAACCATGGCAACAAAACAATAACAGATATGCGTTACGGTGGGAAAGGCTGTCAGTTGTCATGACTGAACAGATAACAAACAAACAGGGAGTCTGACCTGGAAGTAGAAATATGGATCCATGGCCAGAAGTTTGAGGACCATCTCCGCTGTGAAGATGCCTGTGAAAACCTGAGGGGGGGGGGGGTTAGAGGTCAGGTCAAAGGTCAGGGGTCAATTATCAAGAATTAGAAGTCAGGTATCAAGGATCAGGGATCAGAGGTTGCTTACACATTCAGAGTGCCTGTTGTTTCAATACCTCTACTCCAGCTGTCTGTTCTAATGTCAAACTAAGAAAGTCTGTGAGGGGAACTGGAACTTTAGACATCCATACTGCAATATTCAAAGTTAAAAGACTCTGACATGTTGGCCCTTTATAATGACTTTTGACATAACAGACAACTATTAATGTGTCAGTGACTTTTCTTCATCACTCACCAAATTTCCAACACTTAGAATGTCCTCAAACTCCTTCGTCATTGGATAATGCTCCATGGCCATGAAGACGGTGTTGAGGACGATGCAGATGGTGATGCCAAGGTCAACGAACGGGTCCATGACGATGGTATAGAGACACTGTTTGAGCCATCGCCAACAGCCACAACAGTTCCACTTCAGAAAGATGTCAGCAAAGGCGTACCAACATGGAGGACATGGCCTCTGGTCATCCTCAAAGTCTTAAACACATTGCAGGTTAGTGAAGTGATCAATTCGAACAAATAATGTTTTCACTAACACCTCATGTTTGTTGTCTGCAGAGGCACTTGGGGTTTCAGACTTTTTGGGATTTTTCACCGGCACCCCCTGAGGAGGATTTTGTCTTTCCCTTTGGTTTTTGTCATGCTGAATGTCTGTCACAGAACAGAGCTTATAGTTTCACTGAGGATATCTTGAAAGAAGATAAATTACAGAGAAGGTCAGTGAAAGTTTGATTACTCCTGCAGTGTTCATCGTGTCTGATGTGACTCTTGTCAGCGGAGGTCGGGGTTCACACTGAGTTTGATCTGTTGGTTTAGATACTAAAACATTCTCATGATGCTCATGTTCAGATATGAGTGACTTGACTTGTCATTTTGCCTCAATTTTTCATATTTGCTAATCCATCTAATTTATCTTGTTTTTGAACTTGAGTTTGAATAAATCAAAATGAAATGACTCATCATCTTCAGGATGAACTAAAATTACATTTAGATTTTGATAAGGGCATCATAACAACAGGAAAAGCTTCAAATGTGTGTCTGCAGAGTGATGAGGTATGCTGGTAAGCTGACTTGAACGTACATGAGTCTTCAGTCATTCAACATGGTTGTGTGTATACCTTCAAAGGCAGTGTGTTCTTGCTCAGGGCTCTTTATTTCTGTAGATGAATTCCTCATCTGTGGTGCTGAATCTTGTCTCTCTAAATGTGCTGCCCTTGTGGCCGCCTGCTGTACGATAACGAGAATAAAAATTTGACTGCATGTTAGGTTAAGATAAGATACTCCTTTTTTGCCACACAGGGGGAAATTCACAACTGTTTGTGTTATCTGTCACAACGGACCTCCTCCTCTCTCTTCTTCAGTGCCTCCAGGATCTCAGCATACTCTTCCTCCTTCTGTTTGACTTCAGCAATAGTGGCTTCATTCTGCTCAGCGTATGCCATGGCAACCACAGCCAGGATCAGGTTAATGAGGTAGAATGAGCCGAGGAAGATGACGACCACAAAGAAGATCATGTAGGTTTTACCTGCTGCTCGCAGGGTCTGCAGACAGACAGGTGAGAGGCAGACAAGTGAGTCTTGTATCAATTAATATCCATGGTGTAATTTTGATTAAGCTGTTTTTACTTTTTAGTGCTTCTTCAAGAACATAAATAAACCAAACTGAAGAACCTGATTTTAACATCTCTGTTAAGTGATATGTTGATAGAACCAAACAGAAAGTGCCCGACAATCACTACACTCTGAATCAGGCAAGGATTTTTTTTTTATCAGACACCAAACTTAATGCACCAACATGAGCCCCAAACTCTCTGACAAGCACCTAATGGAATAACTTAAAACCTGCTCATAAATCAAAGTCAAGACCAGTGAGGACTAGTCACTATACTGAGACCAGTAATTTACTGACCAGTTGGAAGAGATTTTCCCAGAAGTCCTGGGTCATCAGTCTGAACAGAGCCAGGAAAGCCCAACCAAATGTGTCGTAGCTGGTGTATCCGTAGTTTGGGTTTCCCCCTGCCTTCAGACAAAGGTAACCCTCCGGACAGACCCTGAACACATCATCAGTCTCATCACCATCACTATTGTTATTTATGACATCATTATTATGATAACTTTTTTACGAGAGGTAGCGTGAACATACCCAGCATCTGAGCTGTTGCCGCACAGAAGAGCATCAAGTTGGCCAGGCAAGTAGTAGTAGTTTTCTACCACACAAGCAGTGAGATAGACAGAGATGTCAGAGCCCATGGCCTATATTTACATTTAGGCAGTGATTTCTTCCTCCTGCAGTTACAGTCTGCTTCGTGTTCTTCATGTTCAACAATAGTTGACCAACTATGGCTTTTTTAAAAAAACAGTCAAATATACCACAAGAATGTATACATATAAAGAGAAAAATCCTGTTAGAGTTCTATCCGGTTCTCCAGGTTCTCTTGAGGTTCTCTTGTGTTTTTGTTCCTGTATTAGTGTGTGTGTGTGTGTGTGTCTTTTAACAGAACTGGGAGGAGTTGACCCACTGTTTTTTCCTGCCTCTCCACCTCCACACCTCATCCGCTGCTCTTCACCGACAATCAACTCCACCCCAAGCCACTTGTATTTAAAGACCAGTCCATCCTTTCATCTCTGCCAGACTTTACAGATGTTTCTTCTCTGTACCTACTCTGCTCCTTGTTTTGTGTTCAGCCACTCCCATGGATTAACTTCTGTTCATCTAGCCATCTCCTCCTTCCCAATTCAATTCAATTCAATTTTATTTATATAGCACCTTATACAATCAAAATTGTTTTGATTACAGAAACCCAGAGCCTGAACCCCCGAGCAAGCAGACAGTGGCAAGGAAAAATTCCCTTTTAAGAGAGGACTCATCTTACCTGCAACCACAAGCTCTCACCTGGATTCACCTCAGTCATTCCAGATCAGTCTTCAGTACAGCTAAGAATTAAGTGAATTTTCCCTTGTGTAAATAAAGACTAGAGTTTTTGTCCGGGGTTTGGGTCGCCGGGATCCCCGTCCACAGCTGCCGCCCAAACCACATTGCACCGGCCCCTTCTGAACCCTCTCGCGGGTGGTGGGCCTACGAGAGAGCGGGCCCACGTCGCTTCTTCGGGCTGTACCCGACCGGGTCCCGTGGGCGGAGACCCGGCCACCAGACGCTCGCCTGCGAGCCCCAACCCCAGGCCTGGCTCCAGGGTGAGGCCCCGGTAACGCCAATCTGGGCGACGTACACATCCTTGCTGTTTTATCTTTCATCTGGGGCTTCTGAACCGCTCTTTGTCTGACCTGTCACCTAGAACCTGTTTGCCTTGGGAGACCCTCACAGGGGCTTAAGCCCCCGACAACATAGCCCCTAGGATCACTCAGGTACTCAAACCCCTCCACCACGTTAAGGTGGCGGTTCAAGGAGGGGCCACAGTGGCGGGGCGCTCCCTTAGAGATAAGGTGAGGAGCTCTGTCACCCGGGAGGAGCTCGGAGTAGAGCCGCTGCTCCTCCACATCGAAAGGAGCCAGTTGAGGTGGCTCGGGCATTTGTTCCGAATGCCCCCTGGACGCCTTCCCGGGGAGGTGTTCCGGGCATGCCCCACCGGGAGGAGGCCCCGAGGAAGACCCAGGACACGCTGGAGGGACTATGTCACTCAGCTGGCCTGGGAACGCCTTGGGGTCCACCCGGAAGAGCTGGAGGAAGTGTCTGGGGAGAGGGAAGTCTGGGTATCCCTGCTCAAGCTGCTGCCCCCGCGACCCGGTCCCGGATAAAGCGGAAGAAGATGGATGGATGGATGGATAAATAAAGACTTTATTTTTAACCCTACTGACCTTGTGTCGTGAGTGTTCTGCTTATCGGTCCTTAGCCTAAGCCTTAAAACAAATCAACAACAACCCCCAAGGTGCATTTCACTAACGGGCACCCAGTCACAGAGCTTCATAGTTATAGTTGTAGCTGTAGTACTTGCTGCTGGTATTTTATGAATCAATAAACCCAACCACAGAGTTTCACATTCTGTTCCTGTACATGAATTTGTAGAAACCATCATCAAACATTCACACCTCTGACTGTTTGATAGCAGCTGTGGATCAAGGCCAATGTACTCTTTCAAGAGACATTCAGGAGATCCATTAACGAAACCTTTGAAATGAATGAGCACATCAGGAACCAGCAGCTTTTCAAAAAGTAAAATGTAAAACCATGACTATTCAATGACCTATAAACATGAAAAATACTTAGAAAGTAATTCCAATGATCACAAAGTCAAATGTCTTCATCATACCTGGGTTGTTGATGTGCTTGTAGAAATCAAAATAACTGCCTGTATTGTTGGTGTTGGTGTCGTTGCTACGGTGAAGGTCATTGTCAGATGTGTCATTGCTAAGTAAAAGTGGATGCATCAGGACACATTTTTGCCGCAGGTTTCCCATGAAAAGCTGTAGACCAATCAGAGCGAAGACACTGAGGCAAAATATCGTCAGGATCATGACATCAGCCAGCTTCTTCACTGATTGGATGAGCGCTCCAACAATTGTTTTCAGACCTGACCAACCAATCAGGATAATAAACATAAAGTCATCGACACAGAAACAGACTGTTCCTAAAATCAAAAAAGGCTGAAGCTGATTGTTCACATAATAAAACATGTATGATGTTTGGACTGGATTCCATTACAACAATTAAAGGGGGATTTAAGGGCCACTTTGACACACACACACACACAAACTAACCAGGGATGACTGTGATGGTCTTCAGAGCTCGAAGAACTCTGAATGTCCTCAAAACAGAAACGTTTCCCAAATCTACAAACTCTGTCAAGTATCTGAAACGCAGACAGATGAACATCATCATCATTACCGTCATCATCAACATCGGAAATATTACAAGTTAGCATCATCATTATATTTCTATCATCATTATAATATAATATAATCACTATATTTTTATTCAGGATTTTCGAGATACACTTTTTCTTGTCTGTTGTCTTCTTCACTGGTGAAATTGTTCAAGAAGATAATGATAGCGATGAAGTTATACAAGATACAAGATAGGTTTATTTGTCACACACACAATCATACACAGTACAATGTGCAGCAAAATTCTTTTTGTCCCTTCTACCAAAAAATAGGTAAGTAAAATAGAATGAGTAAAATTAAATATTATAATATAGAAATCTTATAAAAATAAAAAAATTAAAAATGTGAAAATGTGCAGTATTTACATCTAGTATTTAAATATGTTAAACTTTAACTTCAAACCTTTTTACATACACCGAAATTTCTCTCTGCATTTAACTCATCACTGATTGAACACACACACGCAACATGGGGAGCAAATTGTGGGGGGGGGGGGTTAAGTGCCAGGGCACATCAGCCAGCTAATGGGGGAGGGAGAATTGATTAATCACTCCACTACATCTAAATTTTTCCTCTTAGTCGGGGGGTGAATCAAACCAGCGATCCTCTGGTCACAAGCTGATTCTCCAACCTCTAGACTACCACAGCCCCTTAAATTTCGCATAGCATTTTATACTATACTGTGTGACAAGTAAGTGGTGGCATAGTTGTGTTACTGAATCTTACGCCATGCTGATGACCATGAAGTCCAGCCAGTTCCAGGGGTCTTTGAGGAAGGTGAAACCTCCAACACAGAATCCTCTAGAAACAATTTTAATGGTTGCCTCAAATGTGTAGATGAATGTAAACACATATCTGTTCAATAACAGAAGAATAAAACACAAAAATAGTCAAACCGAAACTCAGAAGATGGACAGAGGTCAAAGATTTTCAGTGATGTACATGCTCTGAACATTTTTACTAAAGCTTCTATGTCTGATTGGCCAACATCTAAATAAGAAAAAAAACAAATGTTTCCTCCATCACCAACCACAAGCTCATAAACTGTCATACTGAGGTAGTTTTAACTTTTGGTCTTGACTTACACTAAACACATGACTAAATACACAGAAATGTGGACAGCACCGCACTGAAACATACAGCATTATCACACACACATTATCACAACTTTTACAAAATGCATCAAAGATTGCAGACTACAGTAAGTCCTCATCCAGATGCCACTAAACTGGATGAGGACTCACTAAAACTTGTCCAAACACTAATGTCACATTCAAGTGATCCTTATTAACTTCTAAAATAAAATTTTTGTCATTTCACAGTACATTTCAATATAATTTTATGTTGGATAAATACCTTTATTTACCCTCTGTAGGGTCATAAACGTTGATTTCAACCACACTGCTGACACCTTTATTAAACCTTTACCTTTTTGAATCAAAACTTTTAGAAGCCCTGACCGAGAGCATCTATAATCTTTTCTAATAACAATTCTAATAATCTTTCAACTCAGCTGCTGACACAGTTGGGCTACAAGTGGATGCCCACAGAAAACTCACAGAGAGTCCTTAAAAGACTAAATGTGTGCTCTGCATGGACCAACCAACAAGTGGCCAATAAGGGATCACTCGCTTTGCCCACAATGCCCCAGTGAACCCACACGGTCATGTTGACCTAAATTTTGATGACAAAGCTAGAGCTCATAAACAGAGAAGTTATCATAAAGATCATTTGATGGTTGACCTGTAGATTATCTTTCAGCTGTCTGTTGTTGTTGTGATCCATTTCACATCACAAACTAAGCAGACTGGCACCTCAGTTGAGTTGTGTGTGCGTGTGATTGTAGGTGTGTGTTATTGTGTGTGTGTGCTGACTCACTCCACAGTCTTGCTCCATGCTGGAGGGTCGCTCATCGTCATGAACGCACAGTTTGTCAGAATCGTTACCATGATGAACAAACTGAATAAAGTTTGGATTTTAAGGAACAAACATCATCTTTTGATGGTTTATTGTTATCCTTCCAATCGAAGCTTACATTCAGTCATTCTGGGACTAAATAGGTTTCTCTTCACTGACTCAATACAGGTAATGGCATCTTAAAGGATATGAGTGAATGAGGATCTTAATGGCGATGATCCTGAGTGGGTTGAAAGGACTCAGCAGGTAACAGGCTGGCTCGGCATTAAACCTGTAGATGATGTTTCCTTTACTGAGCACAATGAACGTCTGTAAAAAGAAAAATGGGTCAGAGAGATGCACAAATCACAGAGAGACAGGTCAGAGAGACAGACAGATCAGACAGACAGGAGAAAGACAGGTGTTTTATTCATTACTGTGATGTTTTAAATAACCCTAAATGGAACTGATCTGTTTCTTGATCAGTCCTCAGAGAGAGACCTTCTGTGGTTGGTAGAAGGGATCCAGCTCCTCCAATGGGGTGTTGAGAAGTTCAGGGGGTGGATCTCCGTAGATGAATGGGAGAGGCTTCCCAGCTTCCAGGTCGCTGGCTGGTTTAGGAAGATTTTCTTCAGCTATCTATTAAAGAGACAGTCAGGGATACAGCCAATCAGCCTGCAAAGCAACTTTATTTGTATAGCACCATTCATACACTGAGCAATTCAAAGTGCCTTACAGAATTAAAGGAAACATTGTAACAGACCAAAAACAGTCCAATATTTGCAATTAAAAATAAGCACAAAAGATATAGAATATAAAAATCAAAATTCATAATTAAAACAGAAAACTATGTAGGTAATGTGAAAAAGGAAAAGAGGGTTAGATAAGATAAGATAAGATAATCCTTTATTAGTCCCATTACTGGGACTTGACTGGGGCTTGACTGCTATCACGCTATTCAGATTTTTGCTGCATGAAAATGAAATGCTGCTTCAACTTGTTTAGTTTTAACCCTTGGGATGACCAGTAGGCCTGTCCCACATGTTCTCTGGGTCCAAGAAAGTTCGTATGGCACAAGCATGTCAGAGATGTATTTGGGTGCCAAGCCATTAAGAGATTAATACACAAACAGCAATGCTAGTCAGTTCTCTGAGTGACAGGCAGCCAGCGAAGAGATTTTAGAACTAGAGTAATGTAATCACACTTCCTAGTTTTTGTCAGGACCTGAGCAGCAGCACTCTGAATTACTGAAGCTGTTGTAGAATGTGTTATATATTCTGCTGGAAATGAATGTGTGGATTAATTTTTCTTGTGTTGGCATTATTCCTCTGACGTTGGAAATGTCTATTAACTATTAATTACTTTTTATTATCAACTCACTGATAGCTTATCAATATGTTCTGTACCTCTATATTCTTCTCCTTCCTCCTCTGACGCTCCTTCTCCTCGGCTTCATGTCGGCGTTGGATTTCATCCAGCGTGGCTGGTGTGAAGCGTTTGAAGACATCAGAACCAGCAGGGGGCAGCAGAGGCGCCATCCTTGCATTATGCAGCGCTGCCCGAATTCCACTGTCACCTAGCAACCTCCTCCTGTCAGGGGGGTGCAAGTACACATACTGCAACTAAGATCTGAAGATGGTATAGCTTGAAGAGGCAAAAAAGCTCATCAGCATGGTTGGTTGGTGCCCATGTGATGTGTGCTGACAACATGATTAACAAAGCCTGTGACCTCCAGAACATCAAGTTGGTTCCAAACAACAAATCTAGATATTTTATGTTTTACACAGATGACAGTGGCATCTCAGCAACAGTTTCCAACTAAACAACGTCTTCAACCATACACCGAAATTCTTCTCTGCAATTAACCCATCACTGATTGAACACACACATGCAACATGCAGTGAAACACACAGGAGCAGTGGGCTGCCATTCCAGGCACCTGGGGAGCAAATTGGAGGGATTAAGTGCCTCAAGGGCACATCAGTAAGTTAATGGAGATTGGAGATGAACTTATACCCCGCCCATTAGCTGTAAGAGGGGGTTGATTAATTTCCAGTCTCCATTAGCGGGCTGACTGATTAATCACTCCACCACAACCAAATTTATTTCCTGCCAGTCCAGTTCCAGTTCCAGTGTGTCCAGTTCTTTTCGTAGTTTTGTGATATCAGCTAAAAAACAAAAACATACAATATATAGTCTTCAGAATTCCAATTATAACAACATGTCATGTTTGTCCTTTGTAATGTATGATGTTTATTGTATGTTTCTCTCTCTCTCTCTCTTTCATCCTCTCTGTCCTGTCTACCTCTTCTTCTCCTCCTTCACCCAGTCGACTATCAGCAGGATGGTTCTCCCTTGCAAGCCGGGTCCTGCTCAAGGTTTCTTCCTGCTAAAAGGGAGCTTTTCCTTGCCACTGTCTGGTTGCTCGGGAGTTCAGGCTCTGGGTCTCTGTAAAGCATCTAGAGACAATTTTGATCGTATAAGGTTCTATATAAATAAACTGAAATTGAATTGGTCACAAGGCGCTTCTCCAACCTCTAAGCTGCCCCTATAATAATACTCTCAAAGTAAAACACATAAATGGGCACCTCAGCTGTCAAGTGATGTGTGAGGGTGTACAGGGGTTACACAGTGAAACCAGTGTCCAAGATGAACATGGCTGTGTAGAACTTCTTTTTTCCGGACTGTATAATATCATTTTGGCCTCTCTGTGCCTCAGGTCTAGTCAAGTCTTTCCTGTGGCTCAGGTCCAGCTCCTTGTGATCACCTGCCCCCTAAGATTCACTCCACTCTCGGTTCATCTCCTCTGCTCCTGGTAAACAACCACTGACCTGCCACACCTTCTGCCTCAGTGTTGTGTGTGTTCTGCACTATGGAGCCACAAAACTTTAGACCTTAAACATAACAAATTGTAAGTAGCTGAGGACAAATGGATGTAACATTAAATATTCACTGAGAATAGTACTTATTTAACCATTATTGTTTTATTTCTTTATTTTATTTTGTCATATATTTTTAATGCAGTGGTAAACATATCTGTGGATTCATTTTCATATAAATATGCTTGTGTTGATCTGCAAAGACAAACTGACACTAATGTGCAGTCAGTCCACCCAGTAAGTCCAATCTCTGCTCCTCTTTCATTATTAGATTTCGATGATTGATCACAGTTGAGTGTTTCAGAGTCATATTCAAAGGAAAAAAATCCATTGATGTTATTATTGATGTAACTGATCAGATCCACTGTAAGAAATCTAGGAGTTATCTTTGACCAGGACATGTCCTTTAACTCGCACATAGCAAATATTTCAAAGACTGCATTCTTTCACCTCCGAAATATCGCAAAGATTAGGCACATCCTGAGTCAGAAAGATGCAGAAAAATTAGTCCATGCATTCATTACATCTAGACTGGATTACTGTAATTCCCTTCTATCAGGCTGCCCCAGTAAATCCATAAAGACTCTCCAGCTAATCCAGAACGCTGCAGCACGACTACTGACAAGAACCAGCATGAGAGATCATATTTCTCCTGTTCTAGCTTCTCTACATTGGCTACCTGTAAAATTCAGGATAGATTTTAAAATTCTCCTCCTTACTTATAAAGCCCTGAACGGTCAGGCACCATCCTATCTTAAAGAGTTAATAGTACCCTATTATCCCACCAGAACTTTGCGTTCCCAAAATGCAGGGCTACTTGTGGTTCCTAGAGTCCTCAAAAGTAGATTGGGAACCAGAGCCTTTAGTTATCAAGCTCCTCTACTATGGAACCATCTTCCGGTTTCGGTCCGGGAGGCGGACACCCTCTCTATATTTAAGAGTAGACTAAAAACTTTCCTCTTTGATAAAGCTTATAGTTAGGGTTGGCCTAGGCCGGCCCCTAGTTATGCTGCTATAGGCTTAGACTGCCGGGGGCCCTCCCATGACGCACTGAGCTCTTTCGTCCTCTCCCTCTCCTTCTGCACACATTCATGTCCCATTAATGCATATTACTAACTCAACTTCTTCCCTGGAGTCCCTGTGCTTTCTTATCCCGCAGATTCCTAGCGATCATGACTGGACCTCCTGCTGCGGTCCTGCTGTCGTCCTGCTCAAAACCTACTGCAATTACTACTGTTTAGTCCTAATCTGATTTAAATCTGTTAAGACTCAGTACAGCTACTACCATTATTGTTACTACCATTGTTATCAAAATCACCATAATACCTTCTGTATACTTCATTGTCATTATCATTATCTACATTCAGATACTTCTGGTATTATTACTGCTGCTATGCATCTCTGCTTGTGTGCTCCTTCTCTCACGCCCCACCCCCTCTGCCTCTCTCCCTTGCTCTCTCTCTCTCTCTCTCTCTCTCTCTCTCAACCCAACCGGTCAAGGCAGATGGCCGCCCATCTTGAGCCGGGGTCTGCTCCGAGGTTTCTGCCTTCTAAAAGGCAGTTTTTCCTCGCCACTGTCGCCAAGTGCTTGCTCAAGGGGGAATGTTGGGCTCTCTCTATTTCACAATTTAATTAAAGAGTTTGGTCTAGACCTGCTCTAATTGGAAAGTGTCATGAGATAACTTTTGTTGTGAATTGGCGCTATATAAATAAACTGAATTGAAACTGAATTGAAATCTCTCATCATTAATATGTTTATATTGAAGCATTTTCAGTCTGATTTGTTTCTGTATTGAAAGGAGTAGAATCAGAATTACAGCTGTGAAGGAAGAAGCCTCAGCTGATTAGCTCTCTTCAGCAGAGCTGTTTTTTCCCAAAACTCAAAAAATGTTTTGTGTATTTCTCCTGTGTGTCCCTCAGTTTTCATCTGCAGACTTTAACCTAGACCTATAATTTCCCAGCCAAGATTCAAGAGCTCATCATGACAGTATTCTGTTCACATACACACACACACACACACACACGCATGACTCCGCCAACAACAGGAAGTGAAACAAAGAATTTTATTGCTTGATAAATGAGAACCTTTGCCTGATTTCTGTTCAACCCTAAATGAGTCTTTATTTCACTGCCAAGCAGTGAGCAGACTATGTTTTACTCAACCAACATGAGTTTAAGTACTGAGTGCAGCTGCAGTTGTTTTGATCTCATCTGGTATATGATGTTCACATGGACAATGAGAAACCTGGTTATTGATCTTCCTGGGATTATGATTAGAGGGAGATCTGATTCCCACTAACACCGTTGGTGAACAAGCTATTGTTGTTTCTCGCGCTTTTGGAAAGCTCAAATAAAAACCAACACCTGTTTTCATTTCTTTGTGTCTCCAGTAGGAGCAAAGCTGTTCTGATTATTCAGCATGTTGGTGACAAGTATTTTTTTCTTCTCTGTTGACGCTAAATTCATGGAGAGGAATGGTGGAAGAGACAATGAGGGATCTTCAACTGAACAGAACTGTTTTACTATTGAATTTATTAGATTGTGTTTGCACACTCTGCAAAGATACCTTTGTTACCAGACAACCCTGAAGTCAGTGCTGTTTCAGGGTTTGTGTAACTGAAGATTAAATCTGATCCTGCCTGTCTGGTTTGAGAGACAGATTGATGAGATTGAAGGCTATTCAGACATTACAACACTAAATGTTTGTGGTTCGAACAGACAGGATTTTACTGCCCTGGAAAGTCACCACAGTAAAAAGTAAGAAGAAACAGTGAATACTACGTTGATGTTATGAATATACCAGGAATGTTGGCTTTCTGCTGGATGGCTTCTTTTGCATTGCTAGTTCAACATTTGTTTTCACTCACACAGACACACACACACTCACACACTTGTCTCCGGTGTCTTCAGCTTTGCGGGTGTTGACCCCACCCTTGCGTTGCCATGGCAGCAGCAGCTGTTTTGAGTCATCAGTTTGACCCTCTGGTGTAATGTTACAGTCACTACGATGACCAAGCTCATTCCAACACACACCCACCTACACGCACTCTAACACACACACACACAAGCTTTATTCCTCTCTGATTGCTCTCATGATTTTCTTTCAGCCCCTCCTCCCTCTGAGTGGTTGACCTCTTTGTCTTTGTATACATAGGGAGCAAACTACGTGAGTTTTTCACCTGTTTTCTTAAATATAAATGATAATCACTCTGCACTAGGTCCCCAGACTGTTTGGTCCTTGAGGACGACCATGTCAACACAGAGGCTTGGAAACTCGATATAAAGAACTCTGCATCACACATGGAACAACTTGCAGAAAGTTGACCCCCCCCCAATCAACTTGAATCTCTTGTAATAGATCAGATAAGACAATCCTTTATTAGTTCCACAGTGAGGTAGACACAGTAAGATGTGAAAGAAAAGTATTATATTTTTTAAATCATTTAAATTCTCCCTCAATGATCATAGAACAGTGTAGATTTTATGTTACCTTAGTTGCTTTTTTTATGTATTACAATTTATTTTTTTTAATATGTGTTTTTATCATTGCAAAGTTGCTCACTCTCAACGACCATCCCGAGGAGCCACCAAATCACCAGGATAACCGCAAACTGGTGCTCTCTGTTCTCTTTACTGTAGTTCACGCTGGCTGTAGCTATAGCTGTTAGCTGTAGTTTCCGGGACCAGGGAAACTAATTTCGTACCACCACATGTTTCTACATGTGTGAAATGACAATAAAGCCCCTTGAATCCTTGAACCCTAGAAGTTGTGTTCCTGTTGACTAAGTGAATTCAATTCAAGTGGATTGTGTTTTGAACTCAAATAATGGGGGAAGTCACAAAGGGACTCAGCTCGCCCTGGTTCAATAGACTCCCAGCGAACATGGCTGGACTGATGGGGGACTGGTCACAGGACCAGTCTGAGGACAGAGGACACATACGGAGGTGATTTACAGAGAATCAGTTGAGGACCATGACTCTGGGGAAGAGGAGACATGACAGGCAGGGACATGAGAAACATGATGAGGACAAAGGGAGTTGGATATAAGCAGGACTATTTTCACATCTGACTCTGGGATCTCAGGATTTATATGAACTAAACCAGACCAAGATGGTTTTCTTTGGTTTTATTGTGTTTATCTCTTATTTGAGTGAAGTGTTTTATATGATCAGCTTACAAGTTAATCAAACTTCTCTTAGTTCAGTAAAAAAGGATCATCCTGAATACCACTTTTAGAGTTTTGAAGGGGGTTGCCTTTTAGTCAGTGGATGACTGAAATAAATGAAGCTTCTCCCCAAACAGCACCTTAACTGTTTATGTTATAACTCCTTGTTCTGTGTTGGCTGATTGTATTCTTATTGATGTTTTTACTTATTTTAATTATGTATTTACTTTTTACTTTTGCTCTCAGGCCTCACTTGAAAAGAGAACTTACTCTCAATGAGACTGCCTGATTAAATAAAAATGAAAATAGTTATACACAATAGGTCCAGGTTCATACAGTGAAATACTTCTAAATACTTTAAAAGTAAAACAGTTTATCCTCTGGATATATTTTGAGTTCAGAGCTGTCTAACAACCCTTACTTCCAAAGTTTGTAGATTAATCTCAAGGAAATTCAATCGAATGCAACTGGACTTAGTTATTTGTCTTTGAAGACGTTTCACCTCTCATCCAAGAGGCTTCATCAGTTCATGCTCGCTTGACTAGGCTGGGACTAGTCCAAGCCTAGTCAAGCGAGCATGAACTGATGAAGCAGTTGCATTCGATTGAATTTCCTTGAGATAACCATGACCTGGATGAATGAGAATATTCACAGGCTTTGTAGATTAATCCTATTTCCTCTGGAGTTTCCTCTGACCTGATGATTTTTAGTTGTGCTGCTTGTCACACGATATGTCCCGTAGTGGCATGAAAACGTTCAAAAGTAAACTCTTTAATCGTGAAAGAAAATCGATAAAGAAAACACTTAAATGTCAATACAACATAATAATCAATATTTCAAGTGGCAGGGTTCACTTTTAGGTCGAACTTGCAGATCTCCCACAGTGGCTTTTTCTTCAACAGTCTTGGGTCTGCACCAGCCTGCCAAAGGCCAGGCACAAGGCCAGGACCCACTTTTATCATCTGGCCTTTAGGTTTCTTCATTTTTATTTGAATCCCAAAGTGTGTTTTTCTATTCTGCCATCTGTTATGTACATAAATATTTTTCTGAGTGTATGTGTTTACATGTATATACTCTACAAATCAAATAAACAAAAAGCTTGAATTTGTGGAAAGAAAGAAAGAAAAAGGAAAGAAAAAGGAAAGTGAATCGAGAGACATCACAGAAACATGTTTTATAGAAATAAGAAAGTAGAATGAGAGATCACCTGTCTGTCTATCTGTCTGTCTGTCTGTCAGATCATCTATCAGCTCAGCTGGTTCCCACAAATATTAGGCTACAGGCAGCTAAATACAGCAACGCACACACACAAATACAGACACACACTGACACACACGCGCACGCGCCACACACAGAATGATTACAGTTACTGTAAATTTCATTATTCTAAACTCAATGTTTTGTGGTCATGGTTAACGTTTCTACTGTCCAGATTGCCTGTTGTACCAGACAGAGCTTCATTACATGGTGCAACAAGAACCACCTGTGGTGGACTACAGAGCATCAGATATGGCTGCAGCTGCCACTGCAGAGAAGTTACAGATTGTGACACCTTATACATGTATAGAAAGCATATAATCATGTTTATTTTATTGTTATGTTATGCTTGCATTCATGTGAGATTAAATCCTGTGTTGAGCTGCATGCTTGTCAAGGAAACTACAGCATGTCAACAGTTTTTGAAAAGTCAGCTCTATTCAGTAATATGCATGTGTGTGACCAAGTGAGAAAAAAATGTTAGGATTAAGTTGCTAAGTCTGGCCTACAGAGCAGCTTCTAACATCAAAGCCACCCCCTTGAACTTATTTGGGTTTATGATTCTTATCATTCACTGCAATCTGCGGTTGAAGGACAACTGGTTCAACCATCACTGGAAATCACAGGAAATCTCAGTTAGCAGAATCTCTCCAACTCTTCCAACAGTTAGTTAGCAAGTCAGTTGGAAACTCCAGCGACAGTATGAGGTGAGATTTTAGCCACCATTTTCCGAGATTACCATCACTGACAGTCATCAACACTCATTAGCACCCAATACCATTCATTTTCATACCAGAATCAACATGAAACATCTCAAAGCAACTGCTTGTAAAACATCATTCATATATCTGCAATCACAAAATTATCAACACGCATCAACATGGAAATTCAGACATGGCTGAAACATTAATGGTGTTAGAAAATGCAAGTCTTACTGTGTTCAGCTGTTGTTGGTTTGTTCACTGCTTTAAAATGAGGCTGAGTGTGTGTCCATCAGTAACATGTCGTCCACCCTCTTGTCTTTGTGATAACAGGCGCCACACAGAGACTCCCAGAGACAAACTAACATTGGTCCGTCTCGTTCTCACCACCATATGGCATGTACATTTAGAATGTTAATCTACATAAAAACCCAGTCAAATAACAAACATAAAAGACTAGAAAAGTTCACATTTAATGTTGATTGTTGCATTTGGGCAAACTGTGACACAGCAACATAAGAACAAATGGAGAAAGTAAGACACAACTCCTGACCCGAGTCATGTAACCATTTCTTTAAACATCACAAAGTTCTTCATGTTATGAACAAACTAGTCTCACACCTGAAGACCTTCCTGTTTCCTGTTTCACCACTAACTGTTGCTGAAAACACATCTGTCGGGCAGTTTTCCTCTGCTCCCAGCCTTTGTGTTGTGCTAAGCTAAGCTAAACTGGTTGTCTGTCCTGGACTCAGAGTATCAAAGAACTAAACATTAATAAAAAACACAACATTCCAGTCAGTATTTGTTTCACAGCGACAGGTGATTCATGAAGCTGTCTGTCTGACTGACGCACAGCCAGACACACACATTTGTTATCAGTGTTGTTGTTCCAGCAGAGTGTGATGTTGTGTCACACTGATAGAGAAAAGTCCTTCTGCTTTTAATACAGCAACACACACTGTGTGTGTGTGTATGTATGTGTGTAACTGTAGACCGCAGAATGTTGTTGGACGTAGTCAGAGACGTCCGGCATTTCCTCTCTCTGTCAGCTCTCCACGCTAAAATAAAACGATCTGTGTGTGTGTGTGTGTGTGTGTGTGTGTGTGTATGTGTGAATGACAGACTACAGCTGACAGACTCCTCCAGCTCAAGAGATTTCAGTAAATAAATTAGAAATAGTTTCTTTAAGTTATGTTTATATCTGAAACATCATTTAATTTTTTTTGTCACATTAACATATTTATGTTGAATTTGTGTCACATGAAATTGGGCTGTAGGTCAGGCTACACTTAGTGTGAAAGAGTCCAAGATACTGAAGCTCTAATACGTCCTGACATCTCTTCCATTGGGGTATGAATAGTAGCAGGTGGCACTTCGCATGGCAGCATCAGCCAAACAGTATATAAAATCTGTGTGAATGCTGACTTGTGTTGTGCATTGAGAGGTAAGTAAGACTAGAGAAGGATTACACAAATTAATTTATGTTTGATCACTTTAATAAAAGGTGAAAAACAAGTCAAACTTCTGCAGATTTGAGTTTCATGTTTCAACCTTGGTGGTGATAAATCTGGTATGTATGAAATCTTTAATCCTGCACTGTGAGACTTTTACATATAAATGAACGTTGTTACATTCACACCCCAACAAATGACTTCACAATTGCTGATTAAGATCGTTACAACCAGATAAAACTGTCTACGTTCAACAGTGCACCAGGATTTTTCAGTCTGTACTCTGAGATGACCTTCCTATGCTAGCCAGGACTATAGCAAATAGGCATAGATTACAACAGTTCAATGTCGACCCTCAACCTGAAAGAAAAAAACTCAAGTCAACACAATATTTTACTAATATGAACAATTGTATGTTAAACGAGTAACTCAGTCAGTGTACTTGAAATAAAATGGACTCTGTCAGAAATATAATCAAGACCACAACACAGGACATGTGAAAGTAACACAGCTTTTCTCTGCTCTCTTTGTTATGCCGATTTACATCTGAGTAGTGCTTGTCAAATGTCTTGTCTGTGTGATGACTGCAGTTGTTAATGTTACTCTGGATGCTACAGCCTCAAAGTGGGCTTGTCATCTCTCCAATGAACATTCTCTGTTTGCAGTTTTTCTTAAGAGTCAGCCCTCTGCCAATTTAAATGGTGATCACTATACAGCCAAGTTTATAGTTAATGCTATGCGGTGGTCGAAGAGAGACAGCATATGCATGACAGAACAGCAGTTAACTTCAATGTAATGCATCAAAGCTGGGGTTGGTAACATTGCAGAAACCAGCAAGAGCAAGTGGTTCAAAACACATGAACAAGCACTGCTTGACTACGCTGACTGGCCTAAGGGTGAGCAATCTGCTATGTTCCACAAGGTCTCTTTGCTCTTTTAGTCTTTGCTCTTAGTAGATAGATAGATAGATAGATATTTTATTGATCCCAAGGGAAATTGAATTCTACTAGAAGAAGCAGAAGAAGAAGAATGTGTGTGTTCAACTAAGGATGGGTCAAATGCACAAGACAAATTCAGTGTGTGTATGTAAAAATATATATACCGTCAATAAAGCTGATTCTTCTTTTTCTTCTTCTTTCTGCCCATAGACCTTCCTGAGCTGACCTCCAGCATTAATAAATCTAACCCAACTACATGTCTCTTAGACCCCATCCCAACTAAACTTCTCAAGGACATCTTTCTCTTGATTGGTGTTTCCTTTTTACATCAGATCAACTTGTCTTTAACAACAGGTTATGTACCACAGGCGTTTAAAACTGCTGTTATCAGACCCTTACTAAAAAACCTTCACTTGACCCAGACATCTTAGCAAACTACAGGCCGATATCCAACCTCCCATTTTTGTCTAAAATACTTGAAAGAGTGATTGCAAGTGGTTGGACGGCATTACTTTGGCCTCCAGTACGACTGTGAGGAACCTCAGTGTTACCTTTGATCAGGACGTGTCATTTATCCATCACATTAAACAGTTCTCTAAGACCGCCTTTTTTCACCTGTAATATTGCTAAGATTAGGAGCGTCCTCTCTCAGAGTGATGCTGAAAAACTTGTCCATGATTTCGTTACTTCTAGGCTGGACTACTGCAACTCACTATTGTCAGGATGTCCAAATTACTCTATTAATAGCCTGCAGCTGATCCAGAATGCAGCAGCTAGAGTTTTAACAGGAATCAGTAAAAGGGATCATATCTCCCTCATCTTAGCTTCTCTTCACTGGCTTCTGGTAAAATTCAGAATAGACTTTAAAATTCTCCTACTTACATATAAGGCCCTAAATGGACTAGCCCCACCATACCTGCAGGATCTAATAGTCCCATATATTCCCAATAGATCACTCAGATCACAGAGCGCAGGTTTACTTACAGTTCCCAGAATTTATAAAAGTAGAACGGGAGGACGAGCCTTTAGCTATCAGGCACCCCTGCTGTGGAACCAGTTGCCAATCTGGGTTCGACAGGCAGACACCACCTCCACTTTTAAGACTAAACTTAAAACCTTTCTGTTTAGTAAAGCATATAGTTAGCACCAAATAAAGTGTGTAGGGCTGGTAGGCATAGTTTCACTCACCTCATGCTATATAGCCACAGGTAGAATAGGTCTGACCAACTGTTAATCTTTAAATCTCTATCATAGCTAAGCTGCTATAGGCCTATGCTGCCGGGGGACACAAACATGATCCACCAAGCAGTTTCCCCTCCTCCTTCTCCTCTTCTATCCTCTCCCCTCGTCAGATTAACATGCAGTTCATTATTTTATGTCACTAACTGTGTGTCCAGTGCTCCTCGTAGTCTTGTGTCTCTCCCTCCCTCCCTCTCTCTCTCTCTCTCTCTCTGTATCTTTCTGCAGGTATCTCTCCATCCAGATCTTCAAGTTGAACTGTAGCCGGCTCTATGACCAACCGAATATGTATTGTTGACATCTGCCTGTCATTCCTCTGTGTACCGACTATCGGCGGGGTGGTTCTCCCCACTGGCCGAAATCGAACTGATAGGATAGTGATTCTCAACATCACATAAAAAAAGAATACATGAATGTTACAGCAGTTCATTATAATTTTCATTACTATGTCATTTCTCATGTTGCAAATTGCTTTCCTGCCTGTACAACATCCATTGCACGTCTGCCCGTCCTGGGTGAGGGATCCCTCTTCTGTTGCTCACCCTGAGGTTTCTTCCATTTTTTCCTGTTAAAGGTTTTTCTGGGAGTTTTTCCTTAGTTGATGTGAGGGTCGAAGGGCAGAGGATGTTGCTGATGTTATGTTAAGCCCTTTGAGACAAACTGCTTGTAAAAATGGGCTATACAAATAATTAAGATTAAGATTAAAGTGACATATTTTGTCATTGGAGGGAACTCACTCCAACGAAATTTGTTCTCTGCATTTAACCCACCCAAGTGACGTGCACACACACACACAGCAAACCCGGGGCAGTGGGCGACCACGTGCAGCGCCCGGGGAGCAGTGGGGGTTAGGTACCTTGCTCAAGGGTACCTCAGCCATGGACACCGGGACGGGGAATCGAACCAGCGATCCCCGGTTACGGGTCCGACACCCTAACCGCTGATCCACGACTGCCCCAGTATATATTCTGCTGCAGCTGCTACCATTATTATTGTTAACATTATTATTGTTACCAATATTGCTATTATAATCACCATAGTACTGTACCTTCTGTATACTTCATTGTCATTATCATTATCTACAGCTCTAATACTTGCATCTCTTCTTGTGTGCTCCTTCTCTCACGCCCCACCCCCTCTGCCTCTCTCTCATTGTATATCTGTCTGTGTCTCTCTCTCTCTCTCTCTCAACCCAACCGTTCAAGGCAGATGGCCGCCCATCTTGAGCCGGGGTCTGCTCTGAGGTTTCTTCCTTCTAAAAGGCAGTTTTTCCTCGCCACTGTTGCCAAGTGCTTGCTGAATTGAACTGAATTATATGAAAAACAGAAACTTAAATGTTTTAACTTAAATCACTGATAATTATGAGCGATTAATATTCTGACATTTATGTGCGGGAGCCACATACAGTGACAGTGACCATGGAAACTGAACAACCCAGACAATATTTCATCTGACTCAACAGATCAGATGAAATGTTAGATGTTGGTATTTTTGCTGTCTCGTTCTCTGGCGGAGTCTTTAGGAGACAGAAATCTCTGAGGACACAAAACCAACTGCAGTACACACACACGCGCGAACGCCTGTGCTTGCTGAAAGTGGGTTTTGTGAGGATCACATTGCGATGCAGATGCCAAGTAACTTGTATCTCTAAAACGTCTAAATGTGCTGCAGTGACTTCATGTTGCTGTCAAAGTAAAAACTTGTTGATGTCACACTTCAAACTTTCAGAGCTTAATGTAAACCATAGTGATCATAGGCTGAATACTGTGGAAATGTGTAAAATATCTCAGCAGAACACATACTGACTCAGAATGAAAACATAGAGCTTTAATTATGTACAGCAGATGGTACATTGACACACTGACACATTGTGTTTGTTCTGTGTACATGTAAACTGTGTGTACTATGTGTATATGACACAAACTGTAGTTCATGTTTGCAATGTGTACACAAAGATCAGACAATTTTAATTGTATTTTAATAGTTTTTTTAACTCTAAGAAAAAAATATTTAGATTGTTTAAACTTTTGTTAGTGTTTGTAGCTTTTAGCTAGTGAGTATAACACATCTGTTCAGATCATTACATTAGATCAGATTCAACTTTATTGTCATTACACATGTAACAGGTTCAAGGCAACAGAATGTAATATGCTAGCATGCAGCACAAATGTTTAAACATTAGCTATCTGTTAGCTCTTCTATTCAGTCCTCTGTCAACACTGCAGCAGCACAGATACATTTAGATCCATGTGATAATGTAACAATATGAAAGCTTTTCCAAGTCAAGACTTAAAGTCTCTTCTTAAAGCGTACATACGATCCGGAACTGAAGCTAGCGGTGCTAATCTGATGAGCTAAATGCTGTGTCCTCTGGAAAGCTGTTACCCTTTCAGTGTGACCCCATTCAGTTAGCGGTTAGCCCAGCCACAGCCATACTGAGCTAAATTAGACTCAGCAGTTGTTGGTGGCATTAGTAGTTAGTATCTGATCTCTAGTCAGACTGTTCAATACACTTAGCTGGCCTATAAAATCTGAGTGTACCATGTTAAACTCTAACCCCATGTCATCTTGACTTGGAGTTCAAAATTCACCCAACAAGCCACTGTCCACAAGTTTAAGTCACAGTAAGGTCAAGTAGGCTGATGCTACTGCATTCTTAACTCCCAAAACAAAATAAATCAGACCTGATCATCTCCAACTAATTATACTTATTCTCTGGTCTGCTTAAACATTTGTGAAACCGACAGAAAACAACAGATGAGGTGCAGGTGACACATCTGCTGTGCAGGTGAGACTCATGTATCCCAACATGCTGTAACCATCTACTCACTGAATCAACACAGTCTGTGTGTAAAATATCGCAGTATTGTGCGCTCTAGTGTGCACCACACTGTGCACTGTTGTGTGTACTGTACTGTGTGCTGCAGTGTGTACTGCTGCAGTTAAAACAGAGCCTAAACTCACTGTTAACGATTCAGTCCTGCTTGTGATTCAAAAATGAAACTTGATACATTCTGCATTGGATCATGAAATAGCATGAAAAGAAGTAAACTGTAACATGAAGCATTCACAAGAAAACAAAAAATAAATACTTAAATTTAATGAAATGTCCTCGTGGTTGCTGCTTTGCCCTTCATAACTGAAGTATCATGAATAAATTCATATCTTCCAATCATAATCATTATCGTCGTAAAAGCCTCCTGCACCATCTGTGGTGTGCATGTGTGTGTGTTACTGTGTGTGTTGCAGGCATCAGTGGCTGATTGGGTTTCATGTATTCCAGGTGTATTTCTGGTTTACCTGGTGTAACAGGTGATTCAAAGAGTTCACTCCTCTACTTGCCTGTATGTGATAATAAACCATCGTATTTTTGATGAATTCAGAACTATGATTAAGTGATCACGATGCAGACCGAGAGGATCACTTTAACAGCAGCACAGCAGGTGTACTACTGAACACACACACACAAACTCCTTTGATCAACAGATGATGATTCAGTCTTACCTTTTTCTGTTGTTTATTCCAAAATGATTCCAGTAAACATCAGAGCCTCCACGGCATGTCACTCTATGTCTGTGTGTGTGTGTGTGTGTGTGTCTGTCTGTTGGACTACCTGTCTGTCTTGTCTGTCTGACTGTGTGACACTCTCTCTTTGCTCTTACTGCGCCTGCCTCTGACTGAAACCTGAGAGGTCAGGTAGTGTGTCATTGGACAGACAGACACACACACATACACACACAGACTTGCACAAACATACACACTTATACTTGAACACACACACACACACACACACACACACACAGGGTAACACATGAAATCACATGTTTATTACTTCTCCTCAGACCTTTTCCAAACCATTTGTTAATTATGGAAATAAATTAGCTAAACAACAACCATGATGTGGGTCCTGTGCACTGGCAACAGAGGTCTACCTACCTGTCACCATTTCCCTCCCTTCTAGTAATTCTGGCCCGGTGTGAGGGAGACATCATCACTATCCTTAGTTAGGGTTGAATGTAATAATTATTGATGATATGCCTGGTGGTCTGGATCCAATGACATGGGACAGAAGGTTGGGGTAGGCGCTGTTCGTTATTCTATATTAGGAAGTTAGTGAAGTACACACAACAAGAAAGAGACGAGCGTTATTCCCTTGTTAGAGCTGTCACAGATGTCCCATGTAAAAAATGACTGGGTAATAATTGGGCCACCAAAGCTGGTGTGCATGATGGCCTCTACCAACTGTACCTGTATAACAAGTTTGGTACCTGCTGTATTATCTTATCTTTGTATAGCTGCCTCAGACGGCCCATGTAAAAAAGCAATGGGGTAATAATGACGATGGTATAACCTGCCACTGTGTTTAATTGTACAACAAGAAGTGGCATGGCCACCAAAGTTGCTGGGCACAATGGCCTCTAACTACAGTAACTGTGTGTCAAGTTTGGTACCGGCCGAATCATTCCTTGGTATAGCTGTCATAGAGGCCCCACGTAAAAAGTGATACTGTAACAGCCATGACAATGTCATGTGCCATCGCATGTAACCCTCGTGTTTGTTAAAAGGGAACGGCGTCGCTGACGCAGAGAGCTGAACCCCGATGCAGAGTCAAAAAGGGCAGGCAGGCAGAGGTCCAAAACAATATTCTTTTATTTAAACAAAAGAAACTCAAAAGAATCAGAATCAGAATCATCTTTATTGCCATGTAAGTGAAGAACATTACTAGGAATTTGTCTTGGTGATTGGTGCATAGAATAAAATAAAATAGAATAAGGTAAAACAAAATTAAATAAGATAAGGAAAATAAGGTACTGGAGGTAGTACAAAAGTGAGATAGCACAGAGTGGAAGTAGTGCAAGTAGGTGAGGTAAACAGTGCACAGACTTACTGAATCAACTTTTTTTTTTATTGGGTTAGATTAGGGTTAGGTTTGTAAGAGTAATAATTTTTTGTTTCTCCACAGTTGTGGTTACTGGTGCACTGGCACAGGGGTCCCGGCCTGGCCGTCTCCACATTCATCCATTATGTCTACTCTGGCTGGTTAACATTCTCGATGGTGCTGTCCCTAAAGAGATGGGCCCACAGTGAACCCTAGTGGTGAGTATAAATATCAGAGCCAGGTTTGGTTCCCACCTAAAGTGGGGTTAGGGTCTGCCAGGCGGTACAATGTACGGGACCGTCCAGGTGAGTGGTTCTTTATGTATTTTAGGTAATAAATAAAAGTGGCGTTCCTGGGGGTTATCTGGCCCAAATGGGAAGCCCCTTTGTTTAGCTGAAATAAATTTTTTATGGTATAAGTTTTGGATAATTAAGCGGATTTTGATTTGTGCTGGCTGTTGGAGGCCCGCTGTAATCGGTTTATAATATTTTGTGTTATTTAATTGCCTGTTGGCCTCCAATGCATATTGTTGTTTGTCCATTATCACTATTTTCGATCCTTTATCAGCTGGTTTAATTACAATATTTGGCTTATTTTTTTTTTATGAGTTCTGATTTATTTCACGTTCCATATAATTGACTGAGTCATTATCATTTGTAGTACGCACCGGGATATATGAGTTTAAAGCACGCACATCCCGACGGATAAATTTCCTGATGCGATCGTCCAAATGTTCCCACGCGGGTTCCCAATTGGTTAGGGAGAGAAAACTGAACTCTCCTCTGAAAAGAGGAGGGAGGTGCTCGGTTAGGGTTAGTGTAACCCACATGGGTTTCTGAGCTTGCTATTGTGAAGTAGTGCAGTTCCCTGGCCCACCAGGGGTGGCACGTGCGCTGTGAGAAAAAAGTCTCAACCTGTGGTTGGCGGGCATTAGCTCCGGTAGGGAACGCTAATACAGACACCATGTTGGCTCTATTGATTCCTTGAAGTGATTGTATTGTTCTTTATGGAAAAAAAAACAATCGGAGCTTTGATACTGTTATCAAGGGTTTGATACAACATAGATACAGATATAAATAATTTTAAATTGTGATAAATGATGGTAAAAACAATCGCTAATTGCGTTAGCATCAAGCTAATCGCTAGCGTTATCATGTTAATGCTTATTTACACTCTGCAGCTACTTTGGCTAAGCTAGCTACAGTTATAGCACCGTAAGCAGAGCAGTAACAGTGTTTCACCCCATTAAGGGTGCATTATATTTTATTCGAGTTAAAAGTTATTTCCTTGGAGTGTTTGCTCTTTTGACTGATTTTATGTCCGATGTGATTGATTTTTGTCATTTAATGATTAAAATATGTTATATTTACAGTGCGGTTAAAAAGCATAAATAGATTTAAGATGTTAAAATTATAAATAGTGAGTTTCAGATGCATTCTATGATTTCATTCACATGTTTAAGTGGATGTTGTGAAATAAGAGTACATGATTGATTGCTCATTGGCACTAAGATATCTTGTGTGATGTGATGTGTGTCTATTCATTTTATAATGATTAGAGTTTTGTATATCCCTGAGAGCTGATGTACTTGAAGAGAAAGTTTGAATGATAGTAATGAGTTAAGGAGATTGAAAGAGAGGAAAAGATTGTGACTTATGCATTCTGCGCTGTGTGCATAGATTGTTTTTTTATTTAGACCAAGTGAATCGGGACCTGAACTTGGTGTTCAGTGGCGAGCCAGTTAAAGACTTGACTTGACTGTGGAGGAACCAGCAACGCGGTGTGGCCAGCCGCAGGATCCATCTGCAGGACACAGCATCATTGATTTCCCTCTTCACCCACAGACAGATAAGATGAACATTTAGAAATCTACCCGGGTAGTACAAACATAGACATCACCAGAAGCACACGCACACACATCCACGAGAGACCTTTGCTTCCTTCTGTAAAGGAGCAGTGCACGTTGGACATTGAACATGACTCTTTTCTGAACTTTACTGTTTCTTTTCTTTTTGGGCCCATTCATTGTGCATACTGGGAAGCCGGCTTAGGTAGGCAGGATCTGTGATTTCATGTTAAGACTTTATATATAATATATCTGTGTTCAAACCATCTAGGTGTGTGTGTGCTATCTCTGCTTATGCATACTTTCAGGCTCTGCAGCCGTTCCTGGATTTTACTGATACTGGCTTAACATAAAAAAACACAACCTCTCTTTTCACTTTTATGCTGACGATCTGCAGATTTATTTGCCCATGAGACCGAACAATAACACTGCACTTGCTGAGCTGTCGAGTTGCATCACCGATATAAAACAGTGGCTGGCACAGAACTTCTTGCATCTAAATGACAACAAAACCGAGTGCATTCTGTTTGGTTCACCATCCATGTTAAATATTTTCACCACAAACTCTGGTACTCTGGCCCCTTTTTTTAAATCACATGTTAAAAATCTTGGGGTAACATTTGACAATGGGCTCAAATTTGAAAAACAGATTAGCTCTGTTGTCAGCACAGGCTTTTTTCAGCTTCGTCTACTGGCAAAAGTGAAGTCTTTTCTCAGTCGGCAGGATCTTGAGAGGGCAATCCATGCTTTTATTAGTTCCAGACTCGATTACTGCAACGCCCTTTACGTTGGACTCAGTCAGACCTCTATTGCTCGTCTCCAACTCGTGCAGAATGCTGCTGCACGATTTTTAGTGGGCACATCCAGGCGTGAACATATCACCCCTGTGCTGGCGTCACTCCACTGGCTCCCTGTCCGTTTAAGAATTGATTTTAAACTTCTGTTGTTTGTTTTTAACGCCATTAATGACTTAGCCCCCCCCTACCTGGCAGACATTTTAACTTTTCGCAACTGTGGCAGAGCCCTGCGCTCTTCCGGTCAGCTTCTGCTAGAGGCCCCCAGGACGAGACTCAAACAGTGGGGCGATCGTTCCTTTGCCGTCGCTGGTCCCAGCCTGTGGAACAAACTGCCCGCCGACATCCGCACCACTAGTGATCTCAGCCTTTTTAAATCAAAACTTAAGACACACTTTTTTAGATTGGCCTTTTAGTCCGACTAGGTATACACTTCATGTGTACTCACTCTGCCTGCTGCATCTTATACATTTCTGGAAGGTTTTTAACACTACAGCACTTTTATTTTCTTTTATTTATTTTCTTTTTATTGTATTTAAATTGTACTTTAATTGTATTTTAGTTGTATTTTAATTTTAACTGCACTTATTTATCTATGTACCTGTTATGTATTGTTTCTAGAGCTTTGTTGTAAAGCACTTTGGGTACCGTCTGGCTATTGTAAAGGGCTATATAAATAAACTTGATTTGATTTGATTTGATTAAACTACCATAAATATACTTCCCTCATCTAACTGTCACATTAGGACTAAGGGGATAAAAGCAGGATGGCAAATTTTGGTGGTTCTTTTGGTGGTAGAGAGATGAAACCAAGTCCTACCCCCCCAAAATGGCCACGCCCTTTCCAACGGTACCACCCCCGAGTTTGTACGACATATGTTTCCGGAGATACGGCAAATTCCAAATCGTGGTTTATTTCTATGGCTGAGTGTGTGTGTGAGTGTGTGTGTATGAGAGTGTGTCTGTGTGCGTGTGTGTATGAGAGTGTGTGTCTGTGTGCGTGTGTGTGTGTGTGTGTGTGTGAGTATATGTCTCTGTGTGAGTGTGCGTCTGTGTGTGTGTGTGAGTGTGTCTGTGTGTGTGCGTCTATGTGTGTGTGAGTGTCTGTGTGCGTCTCTGTGTGTGTGTGTGTGTGTTTATGTGTGAGTGTGCGTCTTTGTGTGTGTGTGTGTGTGAGTGTGCGTCTGTGTCTGTGTTAGGGTTAGGGTTAGCATCCTGTTTTGTACTTAGTTCTTAGAGGTTCTTAGAGAGGACTAAGGGAATAAAAGGGTTAGGGTTAGGATGAGGGAGAACAGACTGCCCCCTCCATCTGAAGGGAGCAGAGTAGGCGCTGTCCATCCCCCTGGGCCCCTGCTTAAACTGGACCCGCCGTCCTGGATTGGCCCACCTGCGTGTCCTGCGTTGGACCACGGTCCACCGGCCATCCATCTCCACCATGATTGAAGAGGTAAGTGTGCTTGTGTGTTTGTTGTTGTGTATTGTATTTAATTTTCAGTTACTGTAGTGCTTGTGAATTATTGTCTTTTTCTGTTGTTAACGTTGTCTTCTGTCAGGTTCAGTGTCCATAAAAATATAAAATCCTCAGTCTCCATGCGTCTTTCTTTATTTTTTATTTTTTAGTATAAAAAGAACAAAAAACACTTTCCATAAAAAACAGGAAAGGAAAAAGGACCAGAAAAATAAATAATAACTAACAAAAAATACAACTCTGTGTAACAAAAATTAACAAAGTACCTTATTTGTGCAAGTTTGTCCCCAAAGTCCACGGGTTCAAGTGTCCAAAACAGGAGCGCTCCACTGAGCCTCCTCCTCCCAACAAAAAATACCCGCTTAAAACGCGGTCAGAAAGTCCATAAAGCAGCGTGCGTCGACGACGTTTCGACCGCTCCCGGTCTTCTTCAGGTCCAGCACGCTGTTACATTGCAATAATGTCCAAGGTAAGGCACAAAACATACCAGAAAATACCTGAAAACACTCCGGAGAGTAGTGGCATGTGTCTCCATCAGATGCCAAGCTAGAAATGGCGGCCCGTGCTCCAACTCGCGAGACTGCCAACCGCGAATCTCACATGAGTTCACGTTGGGTCCCGCGGGAGCACGTCCGAAGTACCAGGTAGTGCTGCACATAAACAAACACCGCGTGAGTACGGACGCGAAGCACATAACATCCGTTCCGTACCCACCACCGGTACATGCTAGGAAGCGATCAACACGGATCGTAAATAACAACAGGCATAACAATACATCGGCATAAACATAACTTACAGCATGTGCTCAGACATATAAACACTGACCGTAAAATGCAGCCTACTGTAGTTAACCTGGGCCGACTGACCAAACGGAGCTATTGTCCGCGATCACGGCAGAATGTTGTGGTCCGTCCCCGAAATCCGTCCCCCGTACAAAAACATAGCGACTGTGCGCCGGCAATATAAAATAGCATCATGAATTGTAATTTAAATTTTAAATGAATGTAGCCGAATTAAAGGCAATGAATTTAGAAACAAATCCAACTGGGAATGACATTTTTAACCGTTATATATCAATCAGGGCAAGCATAATAAAGTGAAAAAATCATGAATTCGTAATGAACAACGGTATCCACGATATCCGCATCCACCATTAATGAGCTGAAATTAGCTTTTAAAATTGGGCAACTATTAGGGCTAGTATTGGTGTTATTAATTAATATATAAATAAATGAATTATATAAATAATAAGTAATTAAGGAAATCGTGGAAATTGTGGTTCCTTAC
This sequence comes from Scatophagus argus, assembly GCF_020382885.2. Taxonomy (NCBI): domain Eukaryota; kingdom Metazoa; phylum Chordata; class Actinopteri; family Scatophagidae; genus Scatophagus; species Scatophagus argus. Next base: position 22,954,367 of record NC_058508.1, read on the forward strand.
AAATATAAGTAAGGGCCAAATACAGAACGTCCAATTCCAGAGCCAGATAATGCATAAAATTAGGTGTAGGGCTGGACAGAATGAAAGGTAGGGCCAAGAGGTAGGTGAGGTTAAGATTAGGGCCAAATTAGTGAGGTTAAGGTTAGGGCCAGATTAGTGAGGTTAAGGTTAGGGCCAGATTACTGAGGTTAAGGTTAGGGCCAGATTAATGAGGTTAGGGTTAGGGGGTTAGGAGAAAGGGAAGGAACCCAACCCCCCACTCTGTGGGAGGAGGGAAGTGCACGGTCCTTCCCCCAGCGCATTCCCCCTCCGCGGTCCCATGATGCCCGCTGGCGTTGAGGTGATGGTGGGCGAGCAGGTAGGTTTTGGGAGCGCCCACCTCGTCTCCCATACCAAACAGTAGTCCACTCATTTCGAGTGGACATCATTCCTTTTCAATTTGAATTTTTAATGAACTGTTTATTTATTTTTTTCAACTATTTTTTTAATTTTTTTTAATTTTTATTTTTTTAACAACAATGAACTGTGTTTTTTAACTTTTTTATCTAACCAATGAACTGTACTTTTAACAATGAACGGTATTCCTAATCAAAATAACAAACTAAAACAACAAACTAAAATAAAAACACTTTTAAATCTTTTTTAATTATATGAAAATAAATGAAATAAAAATTATTTTTTAATTCAAAAGGCCGAACCAAAAAATGTGCCCCAGCAACGTTTCGACCCTGTTGGGGTCTTCTTCAGGCCTGGGCACAACAAAATCAATGCGCAAAGCAATCTGCAGGCTGACAACTCCAAGTGCTCCTGTCTCCTCGCAGGTCAGAGTCAGAATGAGGCTCCTCAACTGTGTTGCTCAATTTTACTCAACCCCTCCCATCCAGTTTTCTGAAGTTCAGAATTTCCCTTTTACCTTTTTCCCTATTTTATCTTCTAATGAAATGTTTTTAACCCTTTATGTAATTACATTTTTTAATTGTATTTAACATTTTAAAACATCTTATGAATTTATATTTAGAAACTTTTAACACTAAAAATTAATATATTATTGTATTTATTCAAATTAATATTATTTAAATTGTAGTTATAATATAAAATTAAACATGATATAAGGATTGGGGAAAGGGGTGTGGTTAGGGTTTAGGAAAAAGGGTGTGGTTAGGGTTAGGAAAAAGAGGGTGTGGTTAGGGTTAGGGAAAAGGGGCGGGGTTAGGGTTAGGGAAAAGGGTGTGGTTAGGGTTAGGGAAAGGGGGTGGGGTTAAGGTAAGGGAAAAGGGGTGTGGTTAGGGTTAGGGAAAAGGGGCGGGGTTAGGGATAGGGAAAAGGGCGGAGTTAGGGTTAGGGGTAAAGGGCGGGATTAAGGTAGGGAAAGGGTTAGGGTTAGGGTTAGGGTAGGGTTAGGTGCAGAGTTTCGAGCCGGTCCCACATTGCATGGGACCGGATATGCTCGGGCCCCCCACCTGAACCCAGACTCCTGTCGATCCTCGACTCTCTCACGAGGGGGGCGGGGTTTCCGCCTCCCATAATGGACCACTGTCCAATCCGCCATCACAAATGTGATTTTTTAATCAATCAGTAAAAATAAAATGAACTTAAAACAACTGCAACGCAGCGAAAACTCCTTTGTTTTTTTTAAAAAAATAAAAAAATGAAATAAACAAAATTCAACCAAAAAACTCCCTCAATGAAATATGCCCTTATATCGCGACGTTTCGACCTGGAACAGTCTTCTTCAGGCAAGGGCAAAAGCAAAAAAGAACCAATATATTGCTCCCAGACAAGAGTGATGTTTCCTCTCCAAAGGTCAGAGCAGAAATGAGCCTCGAAAGCACTTCCCCAAATTTATGAACTCTGTTTTCCCTTTTTCGCTAAAATGAATTCCCTTCCAAATTATTTTAGTTAGAATTTAAATAACCCAATCATAACTAATGGATACAATGTCCACATCCCTTATTTATTTTTTATAATAAATACATCAATTATGTACAACAAAATTAAATTAATTGACATATTTATTCCTTTTTATTAAAAACTTTTTATCTTTTTAACCCTTTTTAAAGAAAAGTATCCACTATAATTTAAAATGAATTCATCTTTGTCCTTTTAACAATTTTTAACTTTTAAGTCAATTACATCCATCTGAGTTTTAACAAGTAACCCAATCCTACCATCCTGAAACATATAGAACATGAAATATAATATAAATAAATTAGGGTTAAGATCGGTAAAATAGCAAGAGTAAAAAGAACTAGGGTTATGATGATCAGTTAGGGTTAGGGTTAGACAAGAATTTAGGGTTGAAATTATTAGGGTTAAAAAATCAAGGTTAAGGTTAGGAAAGATCATAGTTAGGGTTAGAAAATGTTAGATTCGTGAATATTAGGGTTAGGGTTAGAGATTGTGGTTAGGGTTAGGGATAAGAGAAAAGGTTAGGGTTAGAATAAATATAAAACTGGGGTAAGGCTAAGATCAGGGTTAGGGTTCAAACTGCAGATAGAATCAAAATTTCCCTCTTTTTTCTGTTTTTTCGTTTGTCGTCCCCTTTTCCTTTTTTCACTTTCACTCATCTCAACTCTGACCTCTGTGCGTGAGACACAGGAAATCATATGTAACACACATTAAGACCCCATGGCTGTTTTGTTTGTAGTCTATGTATCCATTGTCTTTCTATGGACTTTCGTTGTACATGCGTCCAACATGAATTTCCCTGTATCCCAGCCACTCGTAAAGCCTGAAGGCCATGAAATAAAAAATGTTTTACTAAGGGAGTATGCGTTTCCTTCCTATGTTTGATATTATATCTATGCTGCCACATTCTAGTCCTAATAGAATTCCTGGTTTCTCCAATATACTGTTTTCCACACAAATCACAATAAATCATGTAAATACAATTCACCGAAAGTGGTGTAAAATCCTGATTTATCACAAACAAATGCTTATTAAACCTATTACGGACATACTTAATCACTACAAAACCTTCCAAATCCGACCCAGTATTGGTCTGCTGTACGGGGTCTAATTTGGCTCTTACCAGAATATCTCTTAGATTCTTGTTTTTCTTATATGCAGAAATTATCTGGTGTCCTTTAATAACCCCTGTATCCTCCATAATTGCTTGAAAGTTATTCTTGATACTCCTATTCAATTTTTTACTCATGGACGAATATGTAGTGATCAAAGGAATAATTTGTGTATCTCTAAAAGGTTTCTGGTCCATGAAGGTGTTAAGACACCGTTTCAAGAATGACCTAGTATAGCCTCTCTTTCTCAAGGCCCCAAACAAGGTCCTAACAGCCTCCCAGAAACTCTCTTTTTGTGTACATATCCTAGAAAAACGCAACAATTGAGACTTAACTAGACCTCTAAAGGTATGCACTGGATGAAAACTTGTCTTAAACAATAATGCATGCGTGTCCGTCTGTTTAAAGAAAACCTTAACATCCAAACAGCCACTGGAATAAAACAAAGGGCCTTTATAGACTGTTGTGTCTAAAAAGTCTATTGTTTGATGATCCAACACATACTTCAATTTAATTGAGGAATCATGAGCATTCAGAATCCCTATGAAATGTTCAAAATCTTCCTTCGAATAACACCAAACCCCCCATATGTCATCCAAATACCTCAAATAATAAAGAGGTTTTTTAGGACATTTAACAAACACTTCCTCCTCCCATTTCGCCATAAATATATTGGCATATGCGGGTGCAAATCTCTTGCCCATAGCAGTCCCTTTAATTTGAAGATAAAACTCCCCATTGAAAACAAAATCATTCCTGGTTAAGTTTATCTCCAATAATTTCAAAACCTCTTCATCAGGCCTACTAGGGTTTGGGTGTTCTCGGAAGATCTTTTTAACTGCTTCTATCCCAGCTTTAATGTCAATATTCGTGTATAGACCATCAACATCTGCACTAAAGAAATATGAATTATATGGAATCCTCAGATTTTTAACTACTTCAATAAAATGATAAGTGTCCTTAATATAGGAAGAATGAATGACCGAAAGGGGATTAAGGAAATAATCTATATATTCCGCAGTTTGGTATGTTTCTGACCCACAATCTGACACAATTGGTCTGCCAGGGGGTACTTCATATGGTATTGTCCAATCTTTAGGATTCTTATGAATTTTTGGGAGTATATAAAACCTCCGTTCTCTTGGCTGTTTGTCCCCTTTTAAATATTGACCTTGTTTTTTATTAATGAATTTCTTACTAATCAAGTTATCTATAATAGAATGTACTAAGGATACTGTTTTCATAAAAATTGGGCCATTCAACTTCCTATAATAGACCTCATCACTCAACTGACGTTCGACCTCATAAATATATTGCTCCCGTCCCATAATCACTACTGAACTACCCTTATCTGCTGGCTTGATTATTATGTTTTTATTCATTTTTAATTCTCTCAAAGCCTTCACCTCCTCCGTAGTTAAATTCGGACGCTCTATATTAAATTGAAGAACCTTCTGAAAAGCAATATTATCCTTTTCGATCAATAATTGAATTTCCTCTGGTAAACTTGTATCTGGTGGTGTCCAATTTGATGGTGGTGTAAATGGTGGTAATCTAATCTTTTCCAAACTACTGTTTTTAAAGTAAGCAATTAATTTAATCTTTCTATGATAGGTCTGTAAATCAACCTCCAATTGGCTTTTCTGACCCTTCCCTATGCCAACAGTAGGAATAAAAGTCAATCCTTTATTGAGTAAGGCAACCTGTGCTTGAGTGGGACAGAAGTTCTTTGCTAATACAATAATATTTTGACCAACCAAGGACTCTAACCCTTGACGCCCCTCCTCCCGAAGGTTTACGGGGCTGTCAAGTTTAAAATCAATGCCCAATGGTCAAGCATAGCTTGAGCTGTCTCCCGGGTCCAATGCACATGGTCATTCTCCGTTTGAAATTTGGCTGCTGACAAAGCTGTAATATATGGCATGTTCCTGAAAATGTGAGAATTCAACACCTTAAGCGTTTCTTTCTCACTAGCTGACAATGAGGATGAATAATTCACTAAAGGAATCCAGATCTCAGCATGCGGAAACTGACGCTTAGCAGACCTGACTGCTGATTGAGCCTGCTTAACAGCGGTCTCTTTGGCCTTTTGATTCCGACAATTCAAGCCAAAAGCCAGGACTATTTTCTCCACCGTCACCTGACTTGTAGACTTAGCCAGAATAGCCTCAGCATGCCGAAAATTTGCTCCCGGGAAACTGTCAATTTGAAGATCCGGAAAGGCATGTCTTGGAATCCTGGCTAGGTTTGAGTCCCCCAGGATCACCCATTTCTTGTGTACCGTCAAACTCCAATCTATCATTTTACGATTAGTCTTAATGTGCTTAGTTGGCTTGTAAACTGGTCTTGGTGTTGATGTGAAACTATCCAAGAAGTCTCCAGAAAACAAACCCTCCAAATCCTGAATGGAATCGTTTGATTGTTCATCCACCCTGTGTACTTGAACCGTGTGTTGTATTGGGTTAGGAATCAATGGTGGTGTCTTGTCCAGGTTCACCTGCACGTCCAACAAGTGGGAAATGTCCCCCTCCTCAACTCGTACTTGTGGATCCATACTTGGATCCGGAACTAGAGTTCTTTCTCGTTCACAGATGCGACGAACAGTCCTCTGTTGTTTAGGAGAATCTGGACCGACCCCCACCGAAACAACTTCCTGCTTCTTCTCTTCACGTTGTTCTTGTAACTGTTCTGTCATCGTAGAAACAGAACGACCAGCCTGTGGTATTGCCTGCCGTGGCTGTGGAATGGTCGGTCTCAATCCCCTCCGAGTTTGTGATGGAAGATCTTTTGGACCTGGGGAACATTCCACAATCTCTTCCAGGAAACCACCATCTGACTCCCGTAACACCACTCCTCTCCGTGTCGTTACTGATGGAACTGCTTCCTGTTCTTTCCCTTCTTCCTTATCTTCCTTTCGTCCGTTCTTTCCATCCTCTTCTTTGTCCTCCTCCTTTCCATCTTCTTCCTTGTCCTTGTCCTTTCCATCTCCGTCTTTGTGCAACGTCTGTTGCTTCTCCTTTCCGTCAACCTCCTTCCTCGTCTCACCACAAGATGCAATTAGGGCCTCTGCATGATCCAAAACTTCCTGTGTAATGCGGCCCAAGTTGCGTCTTGCCCATCTCGTAGCAACCACAAACGCCTCTCTCCAATCCGGATCAAATTGATCCGAGAGTTCTGCCAACATGGTCTCTAATCCGTCTTGGTAGTGGTCCTGCAAGATAAGCAAGGTAGTATATCCCCAGTTCTTCGCGTTGCCCACTATCAGATCCAGAGTAGTTTGGGTTGGAACAGCTGGCTTAATCATTGAAGCCAGCACATCCACCATCCTAGAAATAACCCGTGGACCTGGTTCCTCCGGTTCCGGAGTCACATTTTGCAAGTGATGCAACAACTGAATGATCTTATAAAACATCCGGACCTTCTTAGCAAATCGTGGATCTGTTTGAACTGGTTTGCGATCTCTTGCAGTCTCAAAATACCTGCGTTGTTGTGGAAATCGCCTATCCCCCCGAGTCCCGAAATCATAGGACCGAGATTGTTGACGATAAGAATCAGGACCACGTACCACTGAAGCATAAGATCTAGCTTGGGGTGCAAAAGTCTTAGAAGCTTGCCAAGGACGAGCCTGAGCCCGAAATCCAAGTGGTGGCACAGGCCGGTTAGGTGCAGAGTTTCGAGCCGGTCCCACATTGCATGGGACCGGATATGCTCGGGCCCCCCACCTGAACCCAGACTCCTGTCGATCCTCGACTCTCTCACGAGGGGGGCGGGGTTTCCGCCTCCCATAATGGACCACTGTCCAATCCGCCATCACAAATGTGATTTTTTAATCAATCAGTAAAAATAAAATGAACTTAAAACAACTGCAACGCAGCGAAAACTCCTTTGTTTTTTTTTTTTTAAAAAAATAAAAAAATGAAATAAACAAAATTCAACCAAAAAACTCCCTCAATGAAATATGCCCTTATATCGCGACGTTTCGACCTGGAACAGTCTTCTTCAGGCAAGGGCAAAAGCAAAAAAGAACCAATATATTGCTCCCAGACAAGAGTGATGTTTCCTCTCCAAAGGTCAGA
>NC_058509.1:0-20000 GCF_020382885.2 Scatophagus argus
CTAACCCTAACCCTAACCCCAACCCTAACCCTAACCCTAACCCTAACCCTAACCCTAACCCTAACCCTAACCCTAACCCTAACCCTAACCCTAACCCTAACCCTAACCCTAACCCTAACCCTACCCTAACCCTAACCCTAACCCTAACCCTACCCTAACCCTAACCCTAATTAGGGATTTGTTCTTAGGAATCCCTAAAATGGAAGTCATCACAGGAAGGTCCTAGAGCGACGAAACCAAGACAGAAATTCGTTTCGTGAACTGGAGATCTCACGAAAGTTGACTTCAAGTACTTGGAAGTAAACTTCAAACTGCTCTAAAAAATACATTTTACATAATTTGAGATCGCAACTATTACAGTTGCGATCGGGATTTTTTTCTGCATCCGTTGATACCAATTTCATCTTGATTGGACAACATGCAATACTTCACCATCCACCAGGTGGCATCAGAAACCCTTAACAAAAATTATATGTAAATTTGGAATAAATACCATACATATATCTATTTCATTCATTTTAGAAATACGTGCATCCACTTACAAAATCCAACTACCATCCCAAATCCAACAAATGCTCTAATTTTTCAGGAATGTCCTAGAGACATGGGACCAAGACCAATCAACCCAGGATGGCCTGGAATATATGTGTGTCCAGTTTGGTGCCTCTGGCTGCCTTGAGGCCATGTATATACATACTTCCAAGTTCCACTTCCATGTACTTGGGTTTAGTCCTCAGGAATGTCCTAGAGACATGGGACCAAGACCAATCAACTCAGGATGGCCTGAAATATATGTGTCTCCAATTTGGTGCCTGTGGCTGGCTGGGAATAGATACATTCCAACTACCAGCCCCATTCCAACTAATGGTGTAATTTCACAGGAATGTCCTAGAGACATGGGACCAAGACCAATCGACTCAGAATGGCCTGGAATATATGTGTATCGAATTTGGTGCCTCTAGCTGCCTCGGGTCACCTATATGCATGCTTCCAAGTTCCACTTCCAAGTACATGGTCTTAGACCTCAGGTGTGTCCTAGAGACATGGGACCAAGACCAATCGACTCAGAATGGCCTGGAATATATGTGTATCGAATTTGGTGCCTCTAGCTGCCTCGGAACACGTATATGCATGCTTCCAAGTTCCACTTCCACGTACTTGGTCTTAGTCCTCAGACATGTCCTAGAGACATGGGACCAAGACCAATCGACTCAGAATGGCCTGTAATATATGTGTGTCAAATTTGGTGCCTGTGGCTGGCCGGGAACAGATGCATTCCAACTGCCAGCCCCATTCCAACTAATGGTGTAATTTCACAGGAATGTCCTAGAGACATGGGACCAAGACCAATCGACTCAGAATGGCCTGTAATATATGTGTATCGAATTTGGTGCCTCTAGCTGCCTCGGGACACCTATATGCATGCTTCCAAGTTCCACTTCCAAGTACTTGGTCTTAGTCCTCAGGCATGTCCTAGAGACATGGGACCAAGACCAATCGACTCAGAATGGCCTGTAATATATGTGTGTCCAATTTGGTGCCTGTGGCTGGCCGGGAACAGATACATTCCAACTGCCAGCCCCATTCCAACTAATGGTGTAATTTCACAGGAATGTCCTAGAGACATGGGACCAAGACCAATCGACTCAGAATGGCCTGTAATATATGTGTATCGAATTTGGTGCCTTTAGCTGCCTCGGGACACCTATATGCATGCTTCCAAGTTCCACTTCCAGGTACTTGGTCTTAGTCCTCAGGTATGTCCTAGAGACATGGGACCAAGACCAATCGACTCAGAATGGCCTGGAATATATGTGTATCGAATTTGGTGCCTCTAGCTGCCTCGGGTCACCTATATGCATGCTTCCAAGTTCCACTTCCAGGTACTTGATCTTAGTCCTCAGGTGTGTCCTAGAGACATGGGACCAAGACCAGTCGACTCAGAATGGCCTGGAATATATGTGTATCGAATTTGGTGCCTTTAGCTGCCTCGGGACACCTATGTGCATGCTTCCAAGTTCCACTTCCAGGTACTTGGTCTTAGTCCTCAGGTATGTCCTAGAGACATGGGACCAAGACCAATCGACTCAGAATGGCCTGGAATATATGTGTATCGAATTTGGTGCCTCTAGCTGCCTCGGGTCACCTATATGCATGCTTCCAAGTTCCACTTCCAGGTACTTGATCTTAGTCCTCAGGTATGTCCTAGAGACATGGGACCAAGACCAATCGACTAAGAATGGCCTGGAATATATGTGTATCGAATTTGGTGCCTGTAGCTGCCTCAGAACACGTATATGCATGTACCCAAGTTCCACTTCCAGGTACTTGGTCTTAGTCCTCAGGTATGTCCTAGAGACATGGGACCAAGACCAATCGACTCAGAATGGCCTGGAATATATGTGTATCGAATTTGGTGCCTCTAGCTGCCTCGGGTCACCTATATGCATGCTTCCAAGTTCCACTTCCAGGTACTTGATCTTAGTCCTCAGGTATGTCCTAGAGACATGGGACCAAGACCAATCGACTCAGAATGGCCTGGAATATATGTGTATCGAATTTGGTGCCTGTAGCTGCCTCAGAACACGTATATGCATGTACCCAAGTTCCACTACAAGGTACTTGGTCTTTGTCCTCAGGCATGTCCTAGAGACATGGGACCAAGACCAATCGACTCAGAATGGCCTGTAATATATGTGTATCGAATTTGGTGCCTGTAGCTGCCTCGGGACATGTATATGCATGTACCAAAATTCCACTTCCAGGTACATGGTCTTAGTCCTCAGGTATGTCCTAGAGACATGGGACCAAGACCAATCGACCCAGAATGGCCTGTAATATATGTGTGTCGAATTTGGTGCCTCTAGCTGCCTCGGAACACGTATATGCATGTACCCAAATTCCACTACAAGGTACATGGTCTTAGTCCTCAGGTATGTCCTAAAGACATGGGACCAAGACCAATCGACTCAGAATGGCCTGTAATATATGTGTATCGAATTTGGTGCCTCTAGCTGCCTCGGGACACCTATATGCATGGACCCAAATTCCACTTCCAGGTACTTGGTCTTAGTCCTCAGGTATGTCCTAGAGACATGGGACCAAGACCAATCGACTCAGAATGGCCTGGAATATATGTGTATCGAATTTGGTGCCTCTAGCTGCCTCGGGTCACCTATATGCATGCTTCCAAGTTCCACTTCCAGGTACTTGATCTTAGTCCTCAGGTATGTCCTAGAGACATGGGACCAAGACCAATCGACTCAGAATGGCCTGGAATATATGTGTATCGAATTTGGTGCCTGTAGCTGCCTCAGAACACGTATATGCATGTACCCAAGTTCCACTACAAGGTACTTGGTCTTTGTCCTCAGGCATGTCCTAGAGACATGGGACCAAGACCAATCGACTCAGAATGGCCTGTAATATATGTGTATCGAATTTGGTGCCTGTAGCTGCCTCGGGACATGTATATGCATGTACCAAAATTCCACTTCCAGGTACATGGTCTTAGTCCTCAGGTATGTCCTAGAGACATGGGACCAAGACCAATCGACCCAGAATGGCCTGTAATATATGTGTGTCGAATTTGGTGCCTCTAGCTGCCTCGGAACACGTATATGCATGTACCCAAATTCCACTACAAGGTACATGGTCTTAGTCCTCAGGTATGTCCTAGAGACATGGGACCAAGACCAATCGACTCAGAATGGCCTGTAATATATGTGTATCGAATTTGGTGCCTCTAGCTGCCTCGGGACACCTATATGCATGGACCCAAATTCCACTTCCAGGTACATGGTCTTAGTCCTAAGGTATGTCCTAGAGACATGGGACCAAGACCAATCGACTCAGAATGGCCTGTAATATATGTGTGTCCAATTTGGTGCCTGTGGCTGGCCGGGAACAGATACATTCCAACTGCCAGCCCCATTCCAACTAATGGTGTAATTTCACAGGAATGTCCTAGAGACATGAGACCAAGACCAATCGACTCAGAATGGCCTGGAATATATGTGTATCGAATTTGGTGCCTCTAGCTGCCTCGGGTCACCTATATGCATGCTTCCAAGTTCCACTTCCAGGTACTTGATCTTAGTCCTCAGGTATGTCCTAGAGACATGGGACCAAGACCAATCGACTCAGAATGGCCTGGAATATATGTGTATCGAATTTGGTGCCTCTAGCTGCCTCGGAACACGTATATGCATGTACCCAAGTTCCACTACCAGGTACTTGGTCTTAGTCCTCAGGCATGTCCTAGAGACATGGGACCAAGACCAATCGACTCAGAATGGCCTGTAATATATGTGTATCGAATTTGGTGCCTGTAGCTGCCTCGGAACACGTATATGCATGTACCCAAATTCCACTTCCAGGTACATGGTCTTAGTCCTCAGGTATGTCCTAGAGACATGGGACCAAGACCAATCGACTCAGAATGGCCTGTAATATATGTGTATCGAATTTGGTGCCTCTAGCTGCCTCGGGTCACCTATATGCATGTACCCAAGTTCCACTACAAGGTACTTGGTCTTAGTCCTCAGGTATGTCCTAGAGACATGGGACCAAGACCAATCGACTCAGAATGGCCTGGAATATATGTGTATCGAATTTGGTGCCTGTAGCTGCCTCAGAACACGTATATGCATGTACCCAAGTTCCACTACAAGGTACTTGGTCTTTGTCCTCAGGCATGTCCTAGAGACATGGGACCAAGACCAATCGACTCAGAATGGCCTGTAATATATGTGTATCGAATTTGGTGCCTGTAGCTGCCTCGGGACATGTATATGCATGTACCAAAATTCCACTTCCAGGTACATGGTCTTAGTCCTCAGGTATGTCCTAGAGACATGGGACCAAGACCAATCGACCCAGAATGGCCTGTAATATATGTGTGTCGAATTTGGTGCCTCTAGCTGCCTCGGAACACGTATATGCATGTACCCAAATTCCACTACAAGGTACATGGTCTTAGTCCTCAGGTATGTCCTAAAGACATGGGACCAAGACCAATCGACTCAGAATGGCCTGTAATATATGTGTATCGAATTTGGTGCCTGTAGCTGCCTCGGGACACCTATATGCATGGACCCAAATTCCACTTCCAGGTACATGGTCTTAGTCCTAAGGTATGTCCTAGAGACATGGGACCAAGACCAATCGACTCAGAATGGCCTGTAATATATGTGTGTCCAATTTGGTGCCTGTGGCTGGCCGGGAACAGATACATTCCAACTGCCAGCCCCATTCCAACTAATGGTGTAATTTCACAGGAATGTCCTAGAGACATGGGACCAAGACCAATCGACTCAGAATGGCCTGGAATATATGTGTATCGAATTTGGTGCCTCTAGCTGCCTCGGGTCACCTATATGCATGCTTCCAAGTTCCACTTCCAGGTACTTGATCTTAGTCCTCAGGTATGTCCTAGAGACATGGGACCAAGACCAATCGACTCAGAATGGCCTGGAATATATGTGTATCGAATTTGGTGCCTCTAGCTGCCTCGGAACACGTATATGCATGTACCCAAGTTCCACTTCCAGGTACTTGGTCTTAGTCCTCAGGTATGTCCTAGAGACATGGGACCAAGACCAATCGACTCAGAATGGCCTGTAATATATGTGTATCGAATTTGGTGCCTGTAGCTGCCTCGGAACACGTATATGCATGTACCCAAGTTCCACTTCCAGGTACTTGGTCTTAGTCCTCAGGTATGTCCTAGAGACATGGGACCAAGACCAATCGACTCAGAATGGCCTGGAATATATGTGTATCGAATTTGGTGCCTCTAGCTGCCTCGGGACACCTATATGCATGCTTCCAAGTTCCACTTCCAGGTACTTGATCTTAGTCCTCAGGTATGTCCTAGAGACATGGGACCAAGACCAATCGACTCAGAATGGCCTGGAATATATGTGTATCGAATTTGGTGCCTCTAGCTGCCTCGGGTCACCTATATGCATGTACCCAAGTTCCACTTCCAGGTACTTGGTCTTAGTCCTCAGGTATGTCCTAGAGACATGGGACCAAGACCAATCGACTCAGAATGGCCTGTAATATATGTGTATCGAATTTGGTGCCTGTAGCTGCCTCGGAACACGTATATGCATGTACCAAAATTCCACTTCCAGGTACATGGTCTTAGTCCTCAGGTATGTCCTAGAGACATGGGACCAAGACCAATCGACTCAGAATGGCCTGTAATATATGTGTATCGAATTTGGTGCCTCTAGCTGCCTCGGGTCACCTATATGCATGCTTCCAAGTTCCACTTCCAGGTACTTGATCTTAGTCCTCAGGTATGTCCTAGAGACATGGGACCAAGACCAATCGACTCAGAATGGCCTGGAATATATGTGTATCGAATTTGGTGCCTCTAGCTGCCTCAGAACACGTATATGCATGTACCCAAGTTCCACTTCCAGGTACTTGGTCTTTGTCCTCAGGCATGTCCTAGAGACATGGGACCAAGACCAATCGACTCTGAATGGCCTGTAATATATGTGTATCGAATTTGGTGCCTGTAGCTGCCTCGGGACATGTATATGCATGTACCAAAATTCCACTTCCAGGTACATGGTCTTAGTCCTCAGGTATGTCCTAGAGACATGGGACCAAGACCAATCGACTCAGAATGGCCTGTAATATATGTGTATCGAATTTGGTGCCTCTAGCTGCCTCGGAACACGTATATGCATGTACCCAAATTCCACTTCCAGGTACATGGTCTTAGTCCTCAGGTATGTCCTAAAGACATGGGACCAAGACCAATCGACTCAGAATGGCCTGTAATATATGTGTATCGAATTTGGTGCCTCTAGCTGCCTCGGGACACCTATATGCATGGACCCAAATTCCACTTCCAGGTACATGGTCTTAGTCCTCAGGTATGTCCTAGAGACATGGGACCAAGACCAATCGACTCAGAATGGCCTGTAATATATGTGTGTCCAATTTGGTGCCTGTGGCTGGCCGGGAACAGATACATTCCAACTGCCAGCCCCATTCCAACTAATGGTGTAATTTCACAGGAATGTCCTAGAGACATGGGACCAAGACCAATCGACTCAGAATGGCCTGGAATATATGTGTATCGAATTTGGTGCCTCTAGCTGCCTCGGGTCACCTATATGCATGCTTCCAAGTTCCACTTCCAGGTACTTGATCTTAGTCCTCAGGTATGTCCTAGAGACATGGGACCAAGACCAATCGACTCAGAATGGCCTGGAATATATGTGTATCGAATTTGGTGCCTGTAGCTGCCTCAGAACACGTATATGCATGTACCCAAGTTCCACTTCCAGGTACTTGGTCTTTGTCCTCAGGCATGTCCTAGAGACATGGGACCAAGACCAATCGACTCAGAATGGCCTGTAATATATGTGTATCGAATTTGGTGCCTGTAGCTGCCTCGGGACATGTATATGCATGTACCAAAATTCCACTTCCAGGTACATGGTCTTAGTCCTCAGGTATGTCCTAGAGACATGGGACCAAGACCAATCGACCCAGAATGGCCTGTAATATATGTGTGTCGAATTTGGTGCCTCTAGCTGCCTCGGAACACGTATATGCATGTACCCAAATTCCACTACAAGGTACATGGTCTTAGTCCTCAGGTATGTCCTAAAGACATGGGACCAAGACCAATCGACTCAGAATGGCCTGTAATATATGTGTATCGAATTTGGTGCCTCTAGCTGCCTCGGGACACCTATATGCATGGACCCAAATTCCACTTCCAGGTACATGGTCTTAGTCCTAAGGTATGTCCTAGAGACATGGGACCAAGACCAATCGACTCAGAATGGCCTGTAATATATGTGTGTCCAATTTGGTGCCTGTGGCTGGCCGGGAACAGATACATTCCAACTGCCAGCCCCATTCCAACTAATGGTGTAATTTCACAGGAATGTCCTAGAGACATGAGACCAAGACCAATCGACTCAGAATGGCCTGGAATATATGTGTATCGAATTTGGTGCCTCTAGCTGCCTCGGGTCACCTATATGCATGCTTCCAAGTTCCACTTCCAGGTACTTGATCTTAGTCCTCAGGTATGTCCTAGAGACATGGGACCAAGACCAATCGACTCAGAATGGCCTGGAATATATGTGTATCGAATTTGGTGCCTCTAGCTGCCTCGGGACACCTATATGCATGCTTCCAAGTTCAACTTCCAGGTACTTGGTCTTAGTCCTCAGGTATGTCCTAGAGACATGGGACCAAGACCAATCGACTCAGAATGGCCTGTAATATATGTGTATCGAATTTGGTGCCTGTAGCTGCCTCAGAACACGTATATGCATGTACCCAAGTTCCACTTCCAGGTACTTGGTCTTAGTCCTCAGGTATGTCCTAGAGACATGGGACCAAGACCAATCGACTCAGAATGGCCTGGAATATATGTGTATCGAATTTGGTGCCTCTAGCTGCCTCGGGTCACCTATATGCATGCTTCCAAGTTCCACTTCCAGGTACTTGGTCTTAGTCCTCAGGTATGTCCTAGAGACATGGGACCAAGACCAATCGACTCAGAATGGCCTGTAATATATGTGTATCGAATTTGGTGCCTCTAGCTGCCTCGGAACACGTATATGCATGTACCCAAATTCCACTTCCAGGTACATGGTCTTAGTCCTCAGGTATGTCCTAGAGACATGGGACCAAGACCAATCGACTCAGAATGGCCTGTAATATATGTGTGTCCAATTTGGTGCCTGTAGCTGCCTCGGGACACCTATATGCATGCTTCCAAGTTCCACTTCCAGGTACTTGGTCTTAGTCCTCAGGTATGTCCTAGAGACATGGGACCAAGACCAATCGACTCAGAATGGCCTGGAATATATGTGTATCGAATTTGGTGCCTCTAGCTGCCTCGGGTCACCTATATGCATGCTTCCAAGTTCCACTTCCAGGTACTTGGTCTTAGTCCTCAGGTATGTCCTAGAGACATGGGACCAAGACCAATCGACTCAGAATGGCCTGGAATATATGTGTATCGAATTTGGTGCCTGTAGCTGCCTCAGAACACGTATATGCATGTACCCAAGTTCCACTTCCAGGTACTTGGTCTTAGTCCTCAGGTATGTCCTAGAGACATGGGACCAAGACCAATCGACTCAGAATGGCCTGGAATATATGTGTATCGAATTTGGTGCCTCTAGCTGCCTCGGGTCACCTATATGCATGCTTCCAAGTTCCACTTCCAGGTACTTGATCTTAGTCCTCAGGTATGTCCTAGAGACATGGGACCAAGACCAATCGACTCAGAATGGCCTGGAATATATGTGTATCGAATTTGGTGCCTCTAGCTGCCTCGGAACATGTATATGCATGTACCCAAATTCCACTTCCAGGTACATGGTCTTAGTCCTCAGGTATGTCCTAGAGACATGGGACCAAGACCAATCGACTCAGAATGGCCTGTAATATATGTGTATCGAATTTGGTGCCTCTAGCTGCCTCGGGACATGTATATGCATGTACCAAAATTCCACTACAAGGTACTTGGTCTTAGTCCTCAGGCATGTCCTAGAGACATGGGACCAAGACCAATCGACTCAGAATGGCCTGGAATATATGTGTGTGCAATTTTGTTCCTGTAGCTGCCTGGGGACATGTATATGTTTACTTCAAAAATCCACTTCCATGTATTTGGTCTTAGTTCTCAGGTATGTCCTAGAGACATGGGAAATGGGACATCAGTGTTTTCAGAGAGATATGGTCCGGGGAGGACAGCAGGATTTTCTCAGATTTCAGGTCTCCTTGCATGATCCCATTAATGTGAAGATACTGCAATCACACACGCAGTTATATTAGAATCTCTTTATTTTTCAAATGTACAATGTACACAAGAGTATGAGCTGATATAACAGCAGATCATCATCCCAGGTTTCAGGAGTCTGTGGATGATCCTGTTCCTATGGAGGTATTGCATACACACACACACAGAGTTACATACAGTGGACACAAGAATTCTGGGCACAATAGCAACCATAATACCATAGTCTTTCTCACCTGGACTGCTCCCAGCATCTGGTAAAAGTAGAGTTTTGCAATGGACTCACTAAGCTGCTGATGAGCCTTCACTTTGTGGAACTCTTCCCTCTCCATCCTGACAGACAGACACGCAAAAATAATCTGATCCCCATCTTTCCGTATTTTCAGTGTTCTGGGAACAATAACAACCATAATACCATAGTCTGTCTCTCCTGGACTGCTTTCAGCATCTGGTAAAAGTAGAGTTTTGCAATGGACTCACTAAGCTGCTGCTGAGCCTTCACTTTGTGAAGCTCTCCTCTCTCCATCCTGACAGACAGACATGCAAAAATGATCCCATCCCCATCTTTCCCTATTTCCAGTCATCAAGTCATTCATCTGTAGACGTTGAAACGTATGAAATTCAGGATTTGCCCTTCCCCCACCTGACTTAAGGTTTACTAGGCAAGGTTTTGGCTGCCTGCCCAACCATACAATGTGCTAGAGACCTGCAACCACCTCAGACCGAGAGCAGGCATCCCCCCGATGGCCTGAGTCAATTTTTGTGCCTGTGGCCCCCCAGGAAGGGCTCCAAAAAAGGCCCCAAACTCTCCAAGGTCGCCTGTATAGTCATAAATGGGTATACAGGTGAGGACATGGAAATTCCACATGTACATCTGTGGGCTTCCAAATTGGTGTCTAGTAGATACAAAAATGGAAATTTCCACATTCACATCTATGGCTTCCAAATTCGCGTCTAATAGACACAAAAATGGAAATTTCCAAATTTACATCTATGGCTTCCAAGTTCGCGTCTAATAGATACAAATGTGGAAGAGCTTGAATGGTCATAGATGTAAATATGGAAATTTCCATTTTGACATCTATTAAGCATGATTTTGGAACCTCGTAGACCTAAATGCGGAAGAGTCAACATTCACAGCTATGGCATATATTTCTAAGTTTTTAATGGCACATTTCTCTGGAACAGTGCAACACAGACAGACCGTCCCAAGACAGCTGTGCTCAGCAAAGCAGCGTGTATTAGACCATGTGCCCGGTGGGGCATTTGGGCAACCTTTTGGCACAAAAGTGGCGCTAATGGTACGGCGCCCACAGGAACTGGGTAAGCCTTCCGCGCCGTTTCGGGGGCTGTGCTCGCCTAGTCTGTGGCGGCTTCCCCTGGCAAGTTTGGTCCAGGAGATGGCCAGCTACCTGGGGCTGACATATGTGATAGATCTCTTTAAGCACTTTCCGTACATGTCTGTAGCGTGCGTCTGGGACTTTCCTTTGCTGACATATGACACTTAACGAGGTGGAAATTTTTCAACTTTGGCGCCCCCTAACTGTGGGCGTGAAGGAACCCGAGCGTCCGTTCCACCACGCCCGTACTCGGGGCACCGAGACCTTTCCGTAGACCCCTCCGTTGAGACTGTACTCCCCAAAATGGGCAAGATGCCAACCCTAGGTCCAAAATTCAAGAAGGTGTTGGTCTCTATGCCTCCTCATGCCCTTTGCCAATTTTAGGTCTCTTTAGTGAAGTGACCCAAAGCAAGGATGTGCAGATCCGGCTCTGACATATGTGGTAGGACCCTTTGAGAGCTTTCAGACGCAGTTGGACCTATGTCTCTAGCCCATTGCGTTCCCAAGTTATGGCCATTAAAATTCCAGGGGTCAAGAGGTCACCAATGAAAATGACTTGAGGTTTTACGGGCAGGGTTTTGGGTGCCTGCTCAGCCATACAATGTCCTAGAGACCTGCAACCACCTCAGACCGAGAGCAGGCATCCCCCCGATGGCCTGAGTCAATTTTTGTGCCTGTGGCCCCCCAGGAAGGGCTCCAAAAAAGGCCCCAAACTCTCCAAGGTCGCCTGTATAGTCATAAATGGGTATACAGATAAGGACATGGAAATTCCACATGTACATCTGTGGGCTTCCAAATTGGTGTCTAGTAGATACAAAAATGGAAATTTCCACATTCACATCTATGGCTTCCAAATTCATGTCTAATAGATACAAAAATGGAAATTTCCACATTCACATCTATGGCTTCCAAGTTCGCGTCTAATAGATACAAATGTGGAAGAGCTTGAATGGTCATAGATGTAAATATGGAAATTTCCATTTTGACATCTATTAAGCATGATTTTGGAACCTCGTAGACCTAAATGCGGAAGAGTCAACATTCACAGCTATGGCATATATTTCTAAGTTTTTAATGGCACATTTCTCTGGAACAGTGCAACACAGACAGACCGTCCCAAGACAGCTGTGCTCAGCAAAGCAGCGCGTATTAGACCATGTGCCCGGTGGGGCATTTGGGCAACCTTTTGGCACAAACGTGGCGCTAATGGTACGGCGCCCACAGGAACTGGGTAAGCCTTCCGCGCCGTTTCGGGAGCTGTGCTCGCCTAGTCTGTGGCAGCTTCCCCTGGCAAGTTTGGTCCAGGAGATGGCCAGCTACCTGGGGCTGACATATGTGATAGATCTCTTTAAGTACTTTCCGTACATGTCTGTAGCGTGCGTCTGGGACTTTCCTTTGCTGACATATGACACTTAACGAGGTGGAAATTTTTCAACTTTGGCGCCCCCTAACTGTGGGCGTGAAGGAACCCGAGCGTCCGTTCCACCACGCCCGTACTCGGGGCACCGAGACCTTTCCGTAGACATCTCGCTTTCCTCTCTATGTCTAAGCATATGAAATTCAGAATCTGCCCATCCCCCACCACAGCTTTCCAGCCAGCCAAGGCCCTCAGATCAACATTTCTGCCCTTTGAGGCTGTATTCCACCTATTTTTCAAAGTTGAGATAACCTGCCATGTCTGACATATGTTGTAGAGGTCACTGAGACATGCCCAAATTTAAAATTTGGGGGTCCCAGAAAATCACAGACCCTCGCTACACCCTCTAGACCCCCTGCCAAGTCAACCTGCCAAAACTCCCACTATGTATCTTTTCAATTATATTTTTCCAAAGTTTAAGTGCACATTTCTCTGGAAGAGGACAACACAGACAGACCGTTCCAAGACAGTTGTGCTCATCAAAGCACTGCGTACTAGACCGTGTGCCCGGTGGGGCATTTGGGCAACTTTTTGGCACAAAAGTGGCGCTAATGGTACGGCGCCCACAGGAACTGGGTAAGCCTTCCGCGCCGTTTCGGGAGCTGTGCTCGCCTAGTCTGTGGCGGCTTCCCCTGGCAAGTTTGGTCCAGGAGATGGCCAGCTACCTGGGGCTGACATATGCGATAGATCTCTTTAAGCACTTTCCGTACATGTCTGTAGCGTGCGTCTGGGACTTTCCTTTGCTGACATATGACACTTAACGAGGTGGAAATTTTCCAACTTTGGCGCCCCCTAACTGTGGGCGTGAAGGAACCCGAGCGTCCGTTCCACCACGCCCGTACTCGGGGCACCGAGACCTTTCCGTAGACCCCTCCGTTGAGACTGTACTCCCCAAAATGGGCAAGATGCCAACCCTAGGTCCAAAATTCAAGAAGGTCTTGGTCTCTATGCCTCCTCATGCCCTTTGCCAATTTTAGGTCTCTTTAGTGAAGTGACCCAAAGCAAGGATGTGCAGATCCGGCTCTGACATATGTGGTAGGACCCTTTGAGAGCTTTCAGACGCAGTTGGACCTATGTCTCTAGCCCATTGCGTTCCCAAGTTATGGCCATTAAAATTCCAGGGGTCAAGAGGTCACCAATGAAAATGACTTGAGGTTTTACGGGCAGGGTTTTGGGTGCCTGCTCAGCCATACAATGTGCTAGAGACCTGCAACCAACTCAGACCGAGAGCAGGCATCCCCCCGATGGCCTGAGTCAATTTTTGTGCCTGTGGCCCCCCAGGAAGGGCTCCAAAAAAGGCCCCAAACTCTCCAAGGTCGCCTGTATAGTCATAAATGGGTATACAGGTAAGGACATGGAAATTCCACATGTACATCTGTGGGCTTCCAAATTGGTGTCTAGTAGATACAAAAATGGAAATTTCCACATTCACATCTATGGCTTCCAAATTCGCGTCTAATAGACACAAAAATGGAAATTTCCAAATTTACATCTATGGCTTCCAAGTTCGCGTCTAATAGATACAAATGTGGAAGAGCTTGAATGGTCATAGATGTAAATATGGAAATTTCCATTTTGACATCTATTAAGCATGATTTTGGAACCTCGTAGACCTAAATGCGGAAGAGTCAACATTCACAGCTATGGCATATATTTCTAAGTTTTTAATGGCACATTTCTCTGGAACAGTGCAACACAGACAGACCGTCCCAAGACAGCTGTGCTCAGCAAAGCAGCGTGTACTAGACCATGTGCCCGGTGGGGCATTTGGGCAACCTTTTGGCACAAAAGTGGCGCTAATGGTACGGCGCCCACAGGAACTGGGTAAGCCTTCCGCGCCGTTTCGGGGGCTGTGCTCGCCTAGTCTGTGGCGGCTTCCCCTGGCAAGTTTGGTCCAGGAGATGGCCAGCTACCTGGGGCTGACATATGTGATAGATCTCTTCAAGCACTTTCCGTACATGTCTGTAGCGTGCGTCTGGGACTTTCCTTTGCTGACATATGACACTTAACGAGGTGGAAAATTTTCAACTTTGGCGCCCCCTAACTGTGGGCGTGAAGGAACCCGAGCGTCCGTTCCACCACGCCCGTACTCGGGGCACCGAGACCTTTCCGTAGACCCCTCTGTTGAGACTGTACTCCCCAAAATGGGCAAGATGCCAACCCTAGGTCCAAAATTCAAGAAGGTCTTGGTCTCTATGCCTCCTCATGCCCTTTGCCAATTTTAGGTCTCTTTAGTGAAGTGACCCAAAGCAAGGATGTGCAGATCCGGCTCTGACATATGTGGTAGGACCCTTTGAGAGCTTTCAGACGCAGTTGGACCTATGTCTCTAGCCCATTGCGTTCCCAAGTTATGGCCATTAAAATTCCAGGGGTCAAGAGGTCACCAATGAAAATGACTTGAGGTTTTACGGGCAGGGTTTTGGGTGCCTGCTCAGCCATACAATGTGCTAGAGACCTGCAACCACCTCAGACCGAGAGCAGGCATCCCCCCGATGGCCTGAGTCAATTTTTGTGCCTGTGGCCCCCCAGGAAGGGCTCCAAAGAAGGCCCCAAACTCTCCAAGGTCGCCTGTATAGTCATAAATGGGTATACAGATAAGGACATGGAAATTCCACATGTACATCTGTGGGCTTCCAAATTGGTGTCTAGTAGATACAAAAATGGAAATTTCCACATTCACATCTATGGCTTCCAAATTCGCGTCTAATAGACACAAAAATGGAAATTTCCAAATTTACATCTATGGCTTCCAAGTTCGCGTCTAATAGATACAAATGTGGAAGAGCTTGAATGGTCATAGATGTAAATATGGAAATTTCCATTTTGACATCTATTAAGCATGATTTTGGAACCTCGTAGACCTAAATGCGGAAGAGTCAACATTCACAGCTATGGCATATATTTCTAAGTTTTTAATGGCACATTTCTCTGGAACAGTGCAACACAGACAGACCGTCCCAAGACAGCTGTGCTCAGCAAAGCAGCGTGTATTAGACCATGTGCCCGGTGGGGCATTTGGGCAACCTTTTGGCACAAACGTGGCGCTAATGGTACGGCGCCCACAGGAACTGGGTAAGCCTTCCGCGCCGTTTCGGGAGCTGTGCTCGCCTAGTCTGTGGCAGCTTCCCCTGGCAAGTTTGGTCCAGGAGATGGCCAGCTACCTGGGGCTGACATATGTGATAGATCTCTTTAAGTACTTTCCGTACATGTCTGTAGCGTGCGTCTGGGACTTTCCTTTGCTGACATATGACACTTAACGAGGTGGAAATTTTTCAACTTTGGCGCCCCCTAACTGTGGGCGTGAAGGAACCCGAGCGTCCGTTCCACCACGCCCGTACTCGGGGCACCGAGACCTTTCCGTAGACATCTCGCTTTCCTCTCTATGTCTAAGCATATGAAATTCAGAATCTGCCCATCCCCCACCACAGCTTTCCAGCCAGCCAAGGCCCTCAGATCAACATTTCTGCCCTTTGAGGCTGTATTCCACCTATTTTTCAAAGTTGAGATAACCTGCCATGTCTGACATATGTTGTAGAGGTCACTGAGACATGCCCAAATTTAAAATTTGGGGGTCCCAGAAAATCACAGACCCTCGCTACACCCTCTAGACCCCCTGCCAAGTCAACCTGCCAAAACTCCCACTATGTATCTTTTCAATTATATTTTTCCAAAGTTTAAGTGCACATTTCTCTGGAAGAGGACAACACAGACAGACCGTTCCAAGACAGTTGTGCTCATCAAAGCACTGCGTACTAGACCGTGTGCCCGGTGGGGCATTTGGGCAACTTTTTGGCACAAAAGTGGCGCTAATGGTACGGCGCCCACAGGAACTGGGTAAGCCTTCCGCGCCGTTTCGGGAGCTGTGCTCGCCTAGTCTGTGGCAGCTTCCCCTGGCAAGTTTGGTCCAGGAGATGGCCAGCTACCTGGGGCTGACATATGCGATAGATCTCTTTAAGCACTTTCCGTACATGTCTGTAGCGTGCGTCTGGGACTTTCCTTTGCTGACATATGACACTTAACGAGGTGGAAATTTTCCAACTTTGGCGCCCCCTAACTGTGGGCGTGAAGGAACCCGAGCGTCCGTTCCACCACGCCCGTACTCGGGGCACCGAGACCTTTCCGTAGACCCCTCCGTTGAGACTGTACTCCCCAAAATGGGCAAGATGCCAACCCTAGGTCCAAAATTCAAGAAGGTCTTGGTCTCTATGCCTCCTCATGCCCTTTGCCAATTTTAGGTCTCTTTAGTGAAGTGACCCAAAGCAAGGATGTGCAGATCCGGCTCTGACATATGTGGTAGGACCCTTTGAGAGCTTTCAGACGCAGTTGGACCTATGTCTCTAGCCCATTGCGTTCCCAAGTTATGGCCATTAAAATTCCAGGGGTCAAGAGGTCACCAATGAAAATGACTTGAGGTTTTACGGGCAGGGTTTTGGGTGCCTGCTCAGCCATACAATGTGCTAGAGACCTGCAACCAACTCAGACCGAGAGCAGGCATCCCCCCGATGGCCTGAGTCAATTTTTGTGCCTGTGGCCCCCCAGGAAGGGCTCCAAAAAAGGCCCCAAACTCTCCAAGGTCGCCTGTATAGTCATAAATGGGTATACAGGTAAGGGCATGGAAATTCCACATGTACATCTGTGGGCTTCCAAATTGGTGTCTAGTAGATACAAAAATGGAAATTTCCAAATTTACATCTATGGCTTCCAAGTTCGCGTCTAATAGATACAAATGTGGAAGAGCTTGAATGGTCATAGATGTAAATATGGAAATTTCCATTTTGACATCTATTAAGCATGATTTTGGAACCTGGTAGACCTAAATGCGGAAGACTCAACATTCACAGCTATGGCATATATTTCTAAGTTTATAATGGCACATTTCTCTGGGACAGTGCAACACAGACAGACCGTCCCAAGACAGCTGTGCTCAGCAAAGCAGCGCGTATTAGACCATGTGCCCGGTGGGGCATTTGGGCAAGCTTTTGGCACAAACGTGGCGCTAATGGTACGGCGCCCACAGGAACTGGGTAAGCCTTCCGCGCCGTTTCGGGGGCTGTGCTCGCCTAGTCTGTGGCGGCTTCCCCTGGCAAGTTTGGTCCAGGAGATGGCCAGCTGTCTGGGGCTGACATATGTGATAGATCTCTTTAAGCACTTTCCGTACATGTCTGTAGCGTGCGTCTGGGACCTTCCTTTGCTGACATATGACACTTAACGAGGTGGAAATTTTTCAACTTTGGCGCCCCCTAACTGTGGGCGTGAAGGAACCCGGGCGTCCGTTCCACCGCGTCCATAATCGGGGCACCGAGACCTTTCCGTAGACATCTCGCTTTCCTCTCTATCTCTAAGCATATGAAATTCAGAATCTGCCCATCCCCCACCACAGCTTTCCAGCCAGCCGAAGCCCTCAGATCAACATTTCTGCCCTTTGAGGCTGTATTCCACCTATTTCTCAAAGTTGAGATAGCCTGCCATGTCTGACATATGTTGTAGAAGTCACTGAGACATGCCCAAATTTAAAATTTGGGGGTCCCAGAAAATCACAGACCCTCGCTACACCCTCTAGACCCCCTGCCAAGTCAACCTGCCAAATTTCCCACTATGTATCTTTTCAATTATATTTTTCCAAAGTTTAAGTGCACATTTCTCTGGAAGAGGACAACACAGACAGACCGTTCCAAGACAATTGTGCTCATCAAAGCACTGCGTACTAGACCATGTGCCCGGTGGGGCATTTGGGCAACCTTTTGGCACAAAAGTGGCGCTAATGGTACGGCGCCCACAGGAACTGGGTAAGCCTTCCGCGCCGTTTCGGGAGCTGTGCTCGCCTAGTCTGTGGCAGCTTCCCCTGGCAAGTTTGGTCCAGGAGATGGCCAGCTGTCTGGGGCTGACATATGAGATAGATCTCTTTAAGCACTTTCCGTACATGTCTGTAGCGTGCGTCTGGGACTTTCCTTTGCTGACATATGACACTTAACGAGGTGGAAATTTTTCAAATTTGGCGCCCCCTAACTGTGGGCGTGAAGGAACCCGAGCGTCCGTTCCACCGCGTCCGTAATCGGGGCACCGAGACCTTTCCGTAGACATCTCGCTTTCCTCTCTATGTCTAAGCATATGAAATTCAGAATCTGCCCATCCCCCACCACAGCTTTCCAGCCAGCCGAAGCCCTCAGATCAACATTTCTGCCCTTTGAGGCTGTATTCCACCTATTTCTCAAAGTTGAGATAGCCTGCCATGTCTGACATATGTTGTAGAGGTCACTGAGACATGCCCAAATTTAAAATTTGGGGGTCCCAGAAAATCACAGACCCTCGCTACACCCTCTAGACCCCCTGCCAAGTCAACCTGCCAAAACTCCCACTGTGTATCTTTTCAATTATATTTTTCAAAAGTTTAAGTGCACATTTCTCTGGAAGAGGACAACACAGACAGACCGTCCCAAGACAGCTGTGCTCAGCAAAGCAGCGTGTATTAGACCATGTGCCCGGTGGGGCATTTGGGCAACCTTTTGGCACAAACGTGGCGCTAATGGTACGGCGCCCACAGGAACTGGGTAAGCCTTCCGCGCCGTTTCGGGAGCTGTGCTCGCCTAGTCTGTGGCAGCTTCCCCTGGCAAGTTTGGTCCAGGAGATGGCCAGCTGTCTGGGGCTGACATATGTGATAGATCTCTTTCAGCACTTTCCGAACATGTCTGTAGCGTGCGTCTGGGACTTTCCTTTGCTGAGATATGACACGTAACAAGGTGGAAATTTTTCAACTTTGGCGCCCCCTAACTGTGGGCGTGAAGGAACCCGAGCGTCCGTTCCACCGCGTCCATAATCGGGGCACCGAGACCTTTCCGTAGCTGCCTCCGTTGAGGCTTTACTCCCCAAATGAAAGCAGACGTCCCCCTGATAGGTTGAGTCAATTCGTGTGCCTGTGCCCCCCCAGGAAGGGCCCCAAGAAGAGTTAGGAAGGTACCCCATGGATAGAGAGAAACTATCATTAAAAATCCCACTTAATTTGGATTTAAAATGACTGAAAACAGCAAATTACACTCCCTTGGAATTTTTGTAATAGAGCAGATACATTTATGGAACTTGGAGGATTACAATAGTAATCCCAAGATGACTTGCAGGATTACAATAGTACTTGGAAGATTACTTGGACAAGGACTTGGAAGTTTGAAAAATTGTGTTAGAGCGCCATCTACTGACGGCGACGACTTGGAAGTAATTCCAAGTAGTCACTTCCAATTTCCAAGTCGTCAATGCCGGATTTGCGTCGGATAGATACAAATTGGTCTTGGAATTATGGAAATTAAGGTAATCCTATTCATCGTCAATGGCAGAACCCTACCCCTAACCCTAACCCTAACCCTAACCCTAACCCTAACCCCCTACCCTAACCCTAACCCTAACCCTTACCCTAACCCTAACCCTAACCCTAACCCCCCCCATAACCCTAACCCTAACC